>NW_026558209.1:3105298-3208782 GCF_026930045.1 Uloborus diversus
GTGAAGTAAACCGACCGGAATGCCGGAATTTTGTCTGAAAACCGGAACCGTCCCGGGCAAACCGGGAGGTCTAGCAAGCCTATTTAATAACCATGCCCTTATGTTATAATCATTAAAACAATGTTCTTTATTAAAACCGCTCATTTTATAGCATCTCGGCGAAAGTATCCAGGGTTTAGCATTTAATTTTTTCGAAATGTTGAAGATATTTTACGCCCCTGTTCAAAAATATATTTTGAACAGGGGGTGAATAAGCCTGTGAATAATAATATTTATGTAGTATATTAATCGGTCTTAAGGGGATCTTCAAAATCATCTAAAAAGTAAAGTCATGAAAACTTGTTAGTGAAACAGTGTAAGGACGAGGGGGAGGGGAGGCACTTTTCAACTTCCGGGGGCGCCTTCAAAAAAATGTTTGTATATCACCTCCCCCAGTGAATCAGCTACACTTTTATCATAAAAAGGGACTAAAAGAAATGTCAGAATCAACAATGCCGTCACCAGATTTTTGTATCAGGGAGGGTTTTACCAACACATTTCTCGTGAAACCTATACTAGACTTATAAAATTTGATTTTGTTCGCATATTATATTGGTTTTTGTTACAATGTGTTATTTAAATGAGGGTAAGGGTACCAGTATAAGCAAATATAAAAGGGGACTTTTCCATTAAATGAAAAAAAAATTATGTAACCACCCCCATTAAATGTTCGATGTCTATTTAAAAACTCAAAAAAGGGGGGGGGGGGGGAGAAATGAAATAGATTCGTGTACTCCTGTATACGCACTCAAACTGATATTTCTTAAATTCATACTGTTTGACACTTTTAAAAAATGTAAAATGTAGAGTTTGGCTCTTGTAAATTAAAAAAGCTTTGACGTTTTTGTTAGCGTCAGGTATTCAAACCTGAAGAGAACTAATGTTTTAAAAGAAATGATATTCACAATGATAATAATAAAAATAAAGACTGCAGAAAAAGCACTTAGTTTGTATCGTTAAAAAATATTTTTTTTTAAATGGAATTAAAAAAATAATAATAATGAAAAATAAAACAATAAAAAGAAGTTTTCAGCAAAACAGTTTTATAAAAACCATATTTTTGCTTTGTTTTGAAATTTTTTTTTAGGGGGCTGGAACCCTAAAACCCGCTGCTTAATTACGGACATGGGAATCAAGAAACATCAGTTTAAAGTTATTATAGTCAGAAATGGAAAACAACCACTACTTAAATGCAAATAAATTAACTGCAAAATATTAAGCATTAGATCGACAGAGAAACTAGGCACGATTAGTTGAAAAACTAAACGCTGCAGGAGGTGTTAAAAAAAAAAAAAAAAAAAAAAAAGTGAAATCCTTGCAAAAGATAAATTATTTTTTAATATTACTACCGTTTTTGAATGCACTCAGTTTCTAAGAGTCAATTAATGTTATCAGTTTTAAATTTGTAGCTTAAGTCAGGATATATTTATTAAACTACTTTATAGACGAACAACAGTGGCTTTCAATCTATTTACAATTACATAACTTAGGTGGTAAAAGTGCTTAAAAGGTACCCAATTTTATTTCCATTAAGGTTTGAATTTGATAGTATTTTATTTAGCTATTTGTTTATATTTGTTATATAAAGCTAAAGAAAATTATTGTGGGTTAAAACTCAATTATAAATAACTGACTATTTGGAATTATAGACTGAAGTTCAAGTTTTAAAAAGCTTTTAAAATCATGGCGCAGAGTACTTTCCTTAATAATTTTCATCAAAAGCGAGTCAGTCAAAGCGAGAAATCAGCGTAAACAAACAATTCTCTCTGCCGAAAAGGCGAACTCACCGGCTTTTTACCAGTCTAGAACTACTCGCTAGTCAAACAAGGTACCGACGCGTAAACGTGCTTTAGAGCGTAGTGCAAAATTCTAGCTCACGAGTAGTGACGTCACGCGGGAGAAAAAACTGGTTTTCTCTCTACCGGCTTCATTCTAGAGAGATCCAGAGTAATGCCCAGGAGCGTTACTCTGGATGTCTCTAGAACTTCAAGTGACGTCTATTTCTCCCTCACGACAAGGGAGGATCGGTGAGAAAATAGTCGGTTGCCACATTTCGTGCTACGCTCAAACCTCCTAGTGAGGAATTTCTCCCCTTCGCCCTGCAACTCGAGACGGGGAAACGATTGACCAATCAAATGACTCCATATCTCACCTCACTAGCGTTTATCCAAACAGCTACACGTGTTTTATTAGTTTAACTCGACTTTATTTCTCTGTAATGGGTGAATCACAAAGGCGCATTTTAATAAGAAAGCGGGGGGGGGGGGGGGAGCATAACCCCTTACACAGGGATAAATTAATTTTTCATTTACTATTTTTTAGTTGACTCCTTTGTGACATGCAAAATTTTTTTTAGTTTTTTACAAAGAGCACACTAAACAAAGCATATTCGCATGAAAGCATTTTTCTTTGCTAAAGATGTAATCCTGGAGACGTTAGGAATAATAAAATACATACTTAATTCACCGTTTGCGAACTCAAGGAAAGGTAACATCGCGGTTTGTCCAGTAATTTTTTGTTGATGGGATCAAAAATTTACATTTTTAAAAATATCTGTAGAAGTACCTAGAAGAGCCATATTAATCCGAAGCTATTTGCGAAATGCTTGATTTATTTCTCAGCTTATAAAAAATGCAAAATGAAAGAAATCACATGGTAATTTCTCGGAAAAACCATAATGTTAATGCAAACGGTATGTAGTATCAAAATATCTCAACTGTATCATGGCTTTAAGAACAAATCAGCAACTGCTTTGAAATTTGCAAACAAATAGTTTCTGAATTCTTCAATTAAGCTTATATGTTATACAGCTATGATTTTTACAATTTCATAATATTTTATAGTTGAAATATAAACTAATTTAAAAAAAAACTCAAATGAGGTATGAGTTTATTTAATAATAATCTTTCCAGATTTCTGAAATGTTCAACCGGGACACCGAAATGGATGCCCCCCCCCCCCATGTCAAGTATTCAAAAGGGTACACACCTGTGGATGATTTTCGGAGTGTACGGCATTTTATTCTCAGTGCTATGAATAAATGGTTACTAACTATGAACATAAAACAGATGTAATAAAAAATGACATAAGCAGATAAACTTTGAACATTTCATTTCCGAGATGTAAATATTTGCAATTTATTTGAGCTAGAAAAACACTTTGAATGAGAAATAAAAAATTGAACATTATTTAGATATACTTTTCATTTTATAAGACTTTTTTGGTTTACATCATGTTGTAAAAATTTTCACAAACTAATCCGGCTCTAATTTTATAAGTCAATGTTACAAATGATAAAGTAATCTTTCTAAATAATCCTTCACACTCAATTATTTTTAAACCTTTTTGGTGATTTATAAACAAATTTATCTTTTATCAGGACGTGAAGTAAACCGACCGGAATGCCGGAATTTTGTCTGAAAACCGGAACCGTCCCGGGCAAACCGGGAGGTCTAGCAAGCCTATTTAATAACCATGCCCTTATGTTATAATCATTAAAACAATGTTCTTTATTAAAACCGCTCATTTTATAGCATCTCGGCGAAAGTATCCAGGGTTTAGCATTTAATTTTTTCGAAATGTTGAAGATATTTTACGCCCCTGTTCAAAAATATATTTTGAACAGGGGGTGAATAAGCCTGTGAATAATAATATTTATGTAGTATATTAATCGGTCTTAAGGGGATCTTCAAAATCATCTAAAAAGTAAAGTCATGAAAACTTGTTAGTGAAACAGTGTAAGGACGAGGGGGAGGGGAGGCACTTTTCAACTTCCGGGGGCGCCTTCAAAAAAATGTTTGTATATCACCTCCCCCAGTGAATCAGCTACACTTTTATCATAAAAAGGGACTAAAAGAAATGTCAGAATCAACAATGCCGTCACCAGATTTTTGTATCAGGGAGGGTTTTACCAACACATTTCTCGTGAAACCTATACTAGACTTATAAAATTTGATTTTGTTCGCATATTATATTGGTTTTTGTTACAATGTGTTATTTAAATGAGGGTAAGGGTACCAGTATAAGCAAATATAAAAGGGGACTTTTCCATTAAATGAAAAAAAAATTATGTAACCACCCCCATTAAATGTTCGATGTCTATTTAAAAACTCAAAAAAGGGGGGGGGGAGAAATGAAATAGATTCGTGTACTCCTGTATACGCACTCAAACTGATATTTCTTAAATTCATACTGTTTGACACTTTTAAAAAATGTAAAATGTAGAGTTTGGCTCTTGTAAATTAAAAAAGCTTTGACGTTTTTGTTAGCGTCAGGTATTCAAACCTGAAGAGAACTAATGTTTTAAAAGAAATGATATTCACAATGATAATAATAAAAATAAAGACTGCAGAAAAAGCACTTAGTTTGTATCGTTAAAAAATATTTTTTTTTAAATGGAATTAAAAAAATAATAATAATGAAAAATAAAACAATAAAAAGAAGTTTTCAGCAAAACAGTTTTATAAAAACCATATTTTTGCTTTGTTTTGAAATTTTTTTTTAGGGGGCTGGAACCCTAAAACCCGCTGCTTAATTACGGACATGGGAATCAAGAAACATCAGTTTAAAGTTATTATAGTCAGAAATGGAAAACAACCACTACTTAAATGCAAATAAATTAACTGCAAAATATTAAGCATTAGATCGACAGAGAAACTAGGCACGATTAGTTGAAAAACTAAACGCTGCAGGAGGTGTTAAAAAAAAAAAAAAAAAAAAAAAAAGTGAAATCCTTGCAAAAGATAAATTATTTTTTAATATTACTACCGTTTTTGAATGCACTCAGTTTCTAAGAGTCAATTAATGTTATCAGTTTTAAATTTGTAGCTTAAGTCAGGATATATTTATTAAACTACTTTATAGACGAACAACAGTGGCTTTCAATCTATTTACAATTACATAACTTAGGTGGTAAAAGTGCTTAAAAGGTACCCAATTTTATTTCCATTAAGGTTTGAATTTGATAGTATTTTATTTAGCTATTTGTTTATATTTGTTATATAAAGCTAAAGAAAATTATTGTGGGTTAAAACTCAATTATAAATAACTGACTATTTGGAATTATAGACTGAAGTTCAAGTTTTAAAAAGCTTTTAAAATCATGGCGCAGAGTACTTTCCTTAATAATTTTCATCAAAAGCGAGTCAGTCAAAGCGAGAAATCAGCGTAAACAAACAATTCTCTCTGCCGAAAAGGCGAACTCACCGGCTTTTTACCAGTCTAGAACTACTCGCTAGTCAAACAAGGTACCGACGCGTAAACGTGCTTTAGAGCGTAGTGCAAAATTCTAGCTCACGAGTAGTGACGTCACGCGGGAGAAAAAACTGGTTTTCTCTCTACCGGCTTCATTCTAGAGAGATCCAGAGTAATGCCCCAGGAGCGTTACTCTGGATGTCTCTAGAACTTCAAGTGACGTCTATTTCTCCCTCACGACAAGGGAGGATCGGTGAGAAAATAGTCGGTTGCCACATTTCGTGCTACGCTCAAACCTCCTAGTGAGGAATTTCTCCCCTTCGCCCTGCAACTCGAGACGGGGAAACGATTGACCAATCAAATGACTCCATATCTCACCTCACTAGCGTTTATCCAAACAGCTACACGTGTTTTATTAGTTTAACTCGACTTTATTTCTCTGTAATGGGTGAATCACAAAGGCGCATTTTAATAAGAAAGCGGGGGGGGGGGGGGGAGCATAACCCCTTACACAGGGATAAATTAATTTTTCATTTACTATTTTTTAGTTGACTCCTTTGTGACATGCAAAATTTTTTTTAGTTTTTTACAAAGAGCACACTAAACAAAGCATATTCGCATGAAAGCATTTTTCTTTGCTAAAGATGTAATCCTGGAGACGTTAGGAATAATAAAATACATACTTAATTCACCGTTTGCGAACTCAAGGAAAGGTAACATCGCGGTTTGTCCAGTAATTTTTTGTTGATGGGATCAAAAATTTACATTTTTAAAAATATCTGTAGAAGTACCTAGAAGAGCCATATTAATCCGAAGCTATTTGCGAAATGCTTGATTTATTTCTCAGCTTATAAAAAATGCAAAATGAAAGAAATCACATGGTAATTTCTCGGAAAAAACCATAATGTTAATGCAAACGGTATGTAGTATCAAAATATCTCAACTGTATCATGGCTTTAAGAACAAATCAGCAACTGCTTTGAAATTTGCAAACAAATAGTTTCTGAATTCTTCAATTAAGCTTATATGTTATACAGCTATGATTTTTTACAATTTCATAATATTTTATAGTTGAAATATAAACTAATTTAAAAAAAAACTCAAATGAGGTATGAGTTTATTTAATAATAATCTTTCCAGATTTCTGAAATGTTCAACCGGGACACCGAAATGGATGCCCCCCCCCCCCATGTCAAGTATTCAAAAGGGTACACACCTGTGGATGATTTTCGGAGTGTACGGCATTTTATTCTCAGTGCTATGAATAAATGGTTACTAACTATGAACATAAAACAGATGTAATAAAAAATGACATAAGCAGATAAACTTTGAACATTTCATTTCCGAGATGTAAATATTTGCAATTTATTTGAGCTAGAAAAACACTTTGAATGAGAAATAAAAAATTGAACATTATTTAGATATACTTTTCATTTTATAAGACTTTTTTGGTTTACATCATGTTGTAAAAATTTTCACAAACTAATCCGGCTCTAATTTTATAAGTCAATGTTACAAATGATAAAGTAATCTTTCTAAATAATCCTTCACACTCAATTATTTTTAAACCTTTTTGGTGATTTATAAACAAATTTATCTTTTATCAGGACGTGAAGTAAACCGACCGGAATGCCGGAATTTTGTCTGAAAACCGGAACCGTCCCGGGCAAACCGGGAGGTCTAGCAAGCCTATTTAATAACCATGCCCTTATGTTATAATCATTAAAACAATGTTCTTTATTAAAACCGCTCATTTTATAGCATCTCGGCGAAAGTATCCAGGGTTTAGCATTTAATTTTTTCGAAATGTTGAAGATATTTTACGCCCCTGTTCAAAAATATATTTTGAACAGGGGGTGAATAAGCCTGTGAATAATAATATTTATGTAGTATATTAATCGGTCTTAAGGGGATCTTCAAAATCATCTAAAAAGTAAAGTCATGAAAACTTGTTAGTGAAACAGTGTAAGGACGAGGGGGAGGGGAGGCACTTTTCAACTTCCGGGGGCGCCTTCAAAAAAATGTTTGTATATCACCTCCCCCAGTGAATCAGCTACACTTTTATCATAAAAAGGGACTAAAAGAAATGTCAGAATCAACAATGCCGTCACCAGATTTTTGTATCAGGGAGGGTTTTACCAACACATTTCTCGTGAAACCTATACTAGACTTATAAAATTTGATTTTGTTCGCATATTATATTGGTTTTTGTTACAATGTGTTATTTAAATGAGGGTAAGGGTACCAGTATAAGCAAATATAAAAGGGGACTTTTCCATTAAATGAAAAAAAAATTATGTAACCACCCCCATTAAATGTTCGATGTCTATTTAAAAACTCAAAAAAGGGGGGGGGGAGAAATGAAATAGATTCGTGTACTCCTGTATACGCACTCAAACTGATATTTCTTAAATTCATACTGTTTGACACTTTTAAAAAATGTAAAATGTAGAGTTTGGCTCTTGTAAATTAAAAAAGCTTTGACGTTTTTGTTAGCGTCAGGTATTCAAACCTGAAGAGAACTAATGTTTTAAAAGAAATGATATTCACAATGATAATAATAAAAATAAAGACTGCAGAAAAAGCACTTAGTTTGTATCGTTAAAAAATATTTTTTTTTAAATGGAATTAAAAAAATAATAATAATGAAAAATAAAACAATAAAAAGAAGTTTTCAGCAAAACAGTTTTATAAAAACCATATTTTTGCTTTGTTTTGAAATTTTTTTTTAGGGGGCTGGAACCCTAAAACCCGCTGCTTAATTACGGACATGGGAATCAAGAAACATCAGTTTAAAGTTATTATAGTCAGAAATGGAAAACAACCACTACTTAAATGCAAATAAATTAACTGCAAAATATTAAGCATTAGATCGACAGAGAAACTAGGCACGATTAGTTGAAAAACTAAACGCTGCAGGAGGTGTTAAAAAAAAAAAAAAAAAAAAAAAAGTGAAATCCTTGCAAAAGATAAATTATTTTTTAATATTACTACCGTTTTTGAATGCACTCAGTTTCTAAGAGTCAATTAATGTTATCAGTTTTAAATTTGTAGCTTAAGTCAGGATATATTTATTAAACTACTTTATAGACGAACAACAGTGGCTTTCAATCTATTTACAATTACATAACTTAGGTGGTAAAAGTGCTTAAAAGGTACCCAATTTTATTTCCATTAAGGTTTGAATTTGATAGTATTTTATTTAGCTATTTGTTTATATTTGTTATATAAAGCTAAAGAAAATTATTGTGGGTTAAAACTCAATTATAAATAACTGACTATTTGGAATTATAGACTGAAGTTCAAGTTTTAAAAAGCTTTTAAAATCATGGCGCAGAGTACTTTCCTTAATAATTTTCATCAAAAGCGAGTCAGTCAAAGCGAGAAATCAGCGTAAACAAACAATTCTCTCTGCCGAAAAGGCGAACTCACCGGCTTTTTACCAGTCTAGAACTACTCGCTAGTCAAACAAGGTACCGACGCGTAAACGTGCTTTAGAGCGTAGTGCAAAATTCTAGCTCACGAGTAGTGACGTCACGCGGGAGAAAAAACTGGTTTTCTCTCTACCGGCTTCATTCTAGAGAGATCCAGAGTAATGCCCCAGGGGTTGCAATAATGCCGTTACGCATCTGGAAAATTTCGAACTCTCCCTTAATGTTTTTTTTTATTAACACGTTTTTATTAGCTTCACATGTACGTATGTATGTATCTTGTAACGGAATCTCGCAGCTCAAATTCCGCCCACTTCCTGCGATCGAATTCTTTTGAAATTTGGCACGCGACCTCAGACCCGATGACAATGCAATATTCTATAATCAAATTAATTAATTAACTCTTTTAATTGTTAGTTTCCTCCAATTTTAATCAACATTTTGGCATAATTCCAACAATGTGAAAAACGAAAAATTAACAAAAAATACATTAAAAAATGCTCGCAAAAATTATTTAAAAATATCTACAAAAACCTTTAATTTTTCTGCATCAGACAAAATGTGTTCCAATGTTCCAAGGTAATTAGAACATGAAATATGATAACTAATTTCATGCCAAAATTGAGGTGAGCCTTCCATTGGAAATTCATTGCTGATTAGACCATTGTTGAACAAAACTTTTCTTCAAATGCATCTCAAATTTTCAAAGTAATTTAAATATGATGTCCTCAAACATACATCGATGACTGAGATGGATTAGCTGGATTAGACAATGACTCCACAGGCAATTTTTCAGCGAAGTTGAATGTTTTTAGAGATTGTCTATTACACTTTAAGGGGTAGAGTTGCTCTTTTTGGAGTTCGAGAGACCACGTTTCGAATGCCACCCGAGACCTTTAGTCGCTTTTTTTGGGCAAATTTCACGAATATAAAAGATTTTGAACAATGTTGAAATGAATATTTTTTCGTAAAACAAGTTAAACTAAAAAGAAGAGAGTAGAATAATAGTTTAAAAAACTAAAAAAAACACGCTTTTGTAGCAAAATGAACTAAAAAGTGAAAAATAATCTTTCGATGATAGTAGTTGATTATTCTTTTAATTTTCATGTAGTACAAGAAAGCGTGGGGGCTTCTTATCAATTGTCTTGAATTTCTTCCATTTGTTGTCCAAGCAAAAATGTAAATAGACAGCACCCCACGCTTTTTTGTATTACATTAAAATGAAGTGATGGGTCAACTACTATCAACCAAAGATTATTTTTCACTTTTTAGTTCATTTTGCTGCGAAAGCGTGTTTTTTTAGTTTTTTAAACTATTATTTTATAACTGAAAGGTCTAGAAAATTGTATGTTCTGGCAAATTTGGGGAAAAACGTCATTTTTTGAATTTTTTCGGCTCTCGATGTTTTACAGCTTGTTGTCTTACATTTTTTCCTTAACATATATATACATACATACTCATACACACACAAACATATATATATATAAAGATATATAAATATATATAAATATGTATATATATAAATATATATATATATATTTATATATATATAAATTTATATATATATATATATATATATATATATATATATATATATATATATATATATATATATATATATATATATATATATATATATATATATATATTGCATGGATCGACAGTTTGACACTTGACATTCCGAGGCGAGGTTTTAAAAGTGAGAGAGGAACGGGATTCCCCAAGGAATGTCACGTGAGAACGATTCCCGCGAAATATCAAAGCATCGAAACATTTTTGCCTCTCATTTTTCTCCTACCTCAGTCATTTTCATCGAGTCTGAAACGTACAGCTTCTGACAGGAGCGCTTATCATCGGGGGGGGGGGGGGGGGGGAGAAATAATTCCGGGAAGAAATATTTTTCATCTTCCTTTTGCTTTGTTTCGCGATGCCGACTTCGGAGGAGAGAATCCCCGGGGGAATGCTCTCGAAAGGTCTTTGGATGCAGGACTCTCTCGGCGGCCATTTTGGTGTCTCGTTGAGCATTGGAGTCTGTAACTAGCAGCGATTACCAGGTATGTGGAGTCGGACGGACCGACTCCGACCTCTAGAATTTTTCGAATCTTCGACTCGTTTACCTCAGAATCAGACCGACTACGACTCTGAAGACTATGACGGAAAGTGACAGACTCCAACTCTTTTAATTTTAGAGCCCTCGTCGCTTGACTCCGACTCCTTTGAACAAGAATCAGTCTGACCTAGGGTCAAAAACTACTATTTCGGTAGATGGTCTTTTATTTAACACTAGTGGTACCCGCACGGCTTTTCCCGTAGTAGAAACTTAAAAGGTCTTTTGGTTCGCCTGCATATTTACAGATAACGTATGGTGAATTTCTCGCCAATTGGCTTGCCCATGTTACGGTTCCACGTTATGATAACTCGGTTATTGGCACGTCCATCTTATGATAATTTTGCTCGAGAAAATGTTCTTAAAATTGGAATAGAAAAAGAACGAAATCGAATTTTCTAAAAATCGCGTTGAGGTGCATATCCCCGTGCTACAAACTAACTTTGTGTCAAATTTCATGAAAAATCAGCCGAACGGTCTAGGCGCTATGCGCTTCACAGAGATCCAGACATCCAGACATCCTCTGGACAGAGAGATTTTCAGCTTTATTATTAGTAAAGATGATACCGGTATCAATAACCGAGTTTGAATTTTTTTTCAAGACATGAACATAAGTATAGGGTAACGCTACAAGTAACAGGCATGTTTAAGACATCGCTTTTAGGTTCACTCAATTTTCTGAGCCTTTAAATGAACTTAGATTTTTTAAACTATTTTTCTCTCATGCAACTAACTCTACATCTCATCTAACGTTTGGTTGTTTCTAGATCCTCTGAGTTACATAATTCTATTTTTAAATTTTAAAAATTGAATTTTTTTCCCTCTGGGGGGGGGGGGGAGGTGACAAAGTGCGCGTTTTCAATGCACATTCTATCGAAAAACAACAAAAACCATTCCCACATCTATGCAAATGTAATAACTTTGCAATGTCAAAGGTGTAGACATGCCCCCCCCCCTAAAAGATGGTCCTGCGTCTATCAGAGTTTATTTTGTCTCTTTCGGCTATCTAAGCTAGGTAACCATATGATTTGTAAAAATGAAAAAAGTTTAAAATGGTAGTCAAAAAATCACGAGATTTTTTTCTTTTTTTGCTCATAAATAATATGCCTTCGTCCTCCCGATATCGAGATATAAGGTCCAAATGTGTCCCAAAATTTTAAGAAAAGCGTCAAATTCAAAAACATGGCGAGAAATTGAAAGAACCACTTGATTTCGCCAACTGCATGTGGCGGAATATCCACCCGCCAAAGTGTGCGAAAGATGATCCTATCTCACCAAAACTTGCTAAATTTAGCGATTTATCTTCAAATCTTGGCTGACTTTAAGACCGCTTATTTAGGTAACGGGGACATGAGGGCAAAACATTGATGCGTCTAGAAACATGATCTACTGCGCTCTTTATTTTTCTACTTAATTTATTTCAGTATTACCCTATCGCGGTTCCTTGGTAGGACTTGTTGCTTAAGGGTTAACCAGTTTTTTACACGGGTCAAAAAATCCACTTTTTTATGTCATAAAATATTAGCAAAACTACTCAAGAATATGTTACCAAAATTTGAAAGAAAAGTTCCGATCAGTTGCGATGCTATGAGCACTTAAAGCGACTGTGGAGATTCAAAAACGTTCACAGCATTTTTTTTTTTCAAACTTTTTTTCCTCTCGAAACAACTTTTATTTCAACGGATGTGCATTCTAGCTCAAAGAGTTTTTGACCATTCGTTCTGAAAATTTGTTGTGAATATTATTTTATTCAACCATCTTTACTAATAATAAAGCCGAAAGTCTCTCTGTCTGTCAGGATGTCTGTGACGCGCATAGCGCCTAGACCGTTCGGCCGATTTTCATGAAATTTGGCACAGAATTAGTTTGTAGCATGGGGGTGTGCCCCTCGAAGCGATGTTTCGAAAATTTGATTTTGTTCTTTTTCTGTTCCAATTTTAAGAACATTTTCAAGAGCAAAATGATCACAAGATGGACGAGTCAATGACCAAGTTATCATAACGTTGAACTGTAACATGGGCAAGACAATTGGCGTGAAATTCATCATACATTATTTGTAAATGTACCGGCGAAACAAAAGAACTTTTCATTTTCTACTACGGGCAAAGCCGTGTGGGTGCCACTAGTACTCTATATGAACTTAACTCTTTGATGATATTATTAATAAAAATATTCTTTTTTTAATGCAAGAAGTGGGAAAAAAAAAATGGTAGAAAAACACAACATTGTAATCAAACGCCTCAAAAACGGCAGTTTTCAACTTTTTTAATCACAATTCGGTTCATATTCTAGGGAAATGTGTTGTTACGAGAAAGAAAAATTGTAATGATTACAGACAAAAATGGGGACTGTAGGAATGCAACCCAGCAACAAGCTCTGATGGCGACCGCCCATGGACAGCAGCTTATAACTCCACTCATTCTGATGGTAATGACTTCAAAATATGACAAGGTGACCTTTAAAGGATGTCTAAAATATCCTACAAGTTTAAAGAAATTCTGATTATTTCTTTCCTGTTAAAAAAAATCAAGAAAAATAATTGAATTTTGACATCTTGAGTTCAAATTATGTTTTTCGCAATCACGAGTGTGTGTATGTAGGCGTGTGTGTTTGTGTGTGGGGTTATGTGTGTTGTGTGTAGGGGGTATGTGTATGTGTGTAGGCATGTGTGTTTGTGTCTGTGTGCTGGCATGAGTGTGTGGGTAGTTGTGTGTATGTGAGTGTGTAGCTGTGTGTGTGTTTGTGTGTGTATGTGTTTGTGTATGTGTGTAGGTGTATGTATGTGTGTGTAGGTGTATATATGTATATGTGTGTAGGTGTATGTATGTGTGTGTAGGTGTATATGTGTATATGTGTGTAGGTGTATATATGTATATGTGTATATATGTATATGTGTGTAGGTGTATGTATATGTGTGTAGGTGTATGTATGTGTGTGTAGGTGTATATGTGTATATGTGTGTAGGTGTATATATGTATATGTGTGTAGGTGTATGTATGTGTGTGTAGGTGTATATGTGTATATGTGTGTAGGTGTATATATGTATGCGTGTAAGTGTAGGATATTGACGGAACCTGGAGACGGCTTTCGCTAGAGGTGCAGCATCGTGAGGAGCCGGTCGACGGTGATGCTGCGGAGGGTGCTGGCGGGAAAATAAAATCATAGGAACGCCAAAAACAGTCAAGTGAGAACAATAAGCAATCGTGATAGCTCAAAAAAACCCACGAAAATTTTGGCCTCCTAAACTGGTTAAAAACTCCTTAAGGCAGGGGAAACTAATGGGGATATTTTTTTTAAAAAGTGTGTTTGATTGGAAGGGAGCCAACATGGCTGCCACTTCCACCCTGCCTTTGAAAAAAGGAATCCGGCTACAGATAGCGGTGCGTCAGTTCCGGCAGAGCCGCTCCAGATAAGAAGGGTATTGTCGGATAGTGACGGAGGATTTGAAGAGAAAGAGAAATGTGAAACTTTTCTTTTTCCCGACTTTTGATCCTTTTTCTCGTGATGTCGGGGAGTATGCTCAGTAAAGTTTAACTTCACCAAAACGTTATAAAAATATTTTTAAAACTTGAAATAATATAAAACCTCCTTTTCGCCAATTTAATGATAATAGCGCCTTGGCGTAAAGCATGGTAACACTAAATATTTTCACTCTTAGTTTCTTGCGAGCCAAAGCAAAAAAACGTTTCACACAGACCAAACCCCCATCACCAAACAGGCAATGGCTTCGTTCAAATGTAGAAGCCATTTTCACCCGTCATAGCTTGACGGGCGATTCTCTAGTAAACATGAAACGTCAACTGTAGAAAAAACGAGCCGATGTGTGCATCACATGACTTCATTTTACTCGAATTTAATGTCATTTCCCCATTACTGCCAATTTTAATGTCATTCAATAGTTTACTCTCTAAATATCACCAACAGTGGCCAAATTAGAACCAGATTTTAAAAATTAAAATAAAAAAATAAAAAAAACATTAAAAAATTAATTTGAATTTTGACATCATGAATTCAAATTATGTTTTTCGCAATCACGAGTGTGTGTATGTAGGCGTGTGGGTTTGTGTGTGGGGGGGGGTATGTGTGTTTGTGTGTAGGCATGTGTGTTTGTGTCTGTGTGCAGGCTTGAAAGTGTGGGTAGTTGTGTGTATGAATGTGTGTGTGGGGGGAGGGGGCGGTATGTGTATGGTTGGTGTAGGCATATGTGTTTGTATCTGTGTGCAGGCATGAATGTGTGGGTAGTTGTGGGTATGTGTGTGTGTATGTTTAGGTGTCTGTATGTATGCGTGTGTGTAGGTGTCTCAATGTTTTTGTGTGTGTATGTATTTGTGTGTGTGTGCGCGCGTGTGTGTGTGTAGTTCTGTATGTATGCGTGTAAGTGTAGGATATTGACGCAACCTGGAGACGGCTTTCGCTGTAGGAGTAGCATCGTGAGGAGCCGGTCGACGGTGATGGTGCGGAGGGTGGCGGTGGGAAAATAAAATGATAGGATGCCAAGAAAACAGTCAAATGAAAGCAATAAGCAATCGTGATTGCTCAAAAAAAAAAATCGCCAAATTTTTCGGTAAGTTGGCGACAAAACTTGGCGGCCAAAAGCTTGGCGATATATCGCCAAGTGTTTGCCAAATTATAACTCCACTTGAGTTAGCATTGAAATTAACAATGATTTCCCCTCAAATAGGAGTCAAAGACCCCCTTAGGAACATCCGAATGCAACCAAAAGGGGGAAAGTGCACAACTAGACCCCACGATGAGTCTCCGTACCAAATTTCACCTTTCTAAGACATACCATTTTTGAGTTATACGAGATACATACGTACATAGACACATACGCAGAAAACTTTGCAGGCGTGCCCAAGTGTCCCCCGACTTCTAACTCCGATCTTCGACTCGGTAAAAGAAGGGAAAGGCGGGAACAACGACACCGGTGATTTTCGTATCGGAAACGATCGGGCTTTTAATCGGATCGCAAAATAATCCTCCTAAATAAGACGAGAGCCTCGTGGGTGCTTCATTCGGACTTACGAAATCGCCCAGGATTACGCGAGACTTAGCGGAAGCAGTTCCATTACAGTGAAAAAAAAAAAAGTCTCACTTGTTTACGGTCGGAAGATTTTGTGGTTGTAGTTTCCACAGGTACAAAACTTCAGTCCCGGTTTATAGGGTCCCTTATCTATATATATAAAAATAAATGTTTGTCTGTATGTCATCCATGAACTCAAAAACTACCCGGCAGATTAGGCTGAAACTTTCACCGTTTGTTTTTTTTTTGGTACTGGGAATGTTTATAGACCAGTTCGAAAAAAATCCGATCCTTTTTTATCCCAATTTAAGTCACAATCCCTTGGATAAATACGAATAAAATGCAGAAATGAATTCGCGTGAAAGATCTCATTGATAAGAAGCCATTTTTCTTGAGTTTGAACAAATAAATTCTTTCTTTATTGTTTTCATGCAACGGGGGGATTTAAAACTTTTTCTATTTGAGATTTTTAGCGATCTTGCAAACGGGGCGTGAGTACAAAATTTGAGGCTTTACTCGATACCTGGACCGATTATTATGAAAATGGCTATATATATATGTATTTTTCCACGGAGAAGGTGCATCATAGGCTCGTTGAAGCCACTCGCCACCAGGTGGCACTGCAGAGTAGCCACTTCTGCCCCGTTCAACCGATTGTCATGAAAATCAGTATAATGATGTTTTTTTTTTTGTTGGCGTAGCAACGCGCGTCGGGTACAGCTAGTCTCTTATATAATTAAAAACTGAGGGTATCTATGTACGTCCAAGCTTCTTCTCCCGAACGACAGTGAACGGAGCATCGAACCAGGTATCGATGGATTCGTCATCTTCCCGTCTTCATGTTTGGCTATTGAACATCATCCTCCGATAATAATGGGTGGAGATATCCATTAAAAACTATTAATTATATAAAGCTTGGATTTCGACATAAAATCCCTATTTTTCGAAGGCTTTCCTCCATTCAAACTATTATTCAGTGCTTCATCTCCACTTTCCGCAACAACGCTTTCATTAAAAATGTATAGCGGTGAAGAAAATCATTGAGATAAAAGATCTGTATCCATTTTTTTTCCTCGAATATGAACAGGTAAAATTCTTCAATTAATAAAAATGCCTCTCATCAATACTGTACTCTGAGAGGAAATAAAGACTACTCCGTTTTTCTTTCTCCTTTTTTTCTTTTAGAGGATTCAGTGTTGACGTAAATGATCTTTGGGGTGTATTTTACGTAAATTGAACGCATCATCAAATTTGTGCGCGATTTTTCTTTTTAATTCTTATCAGATTACATTTAGAGCGTATGCCGCAGCGGGTCGCATGCGGCCTAAGGGCCACGGAATGGTTATTGTCAGTGCACAACTTCTTAAACTTCTAAAGTGTATGTGTGCGATTATACCCCTGCATCAACCTCAGGGGGGATATGAACTCTTCTTTACTAATAATAAAGCTGAAAGTCTCTCTGTCCGGAGGATGTCTGTAGGATGTCTGGATCTCTGTGACGTGCATAGCGCTTAGACCGTTCGGCCGATTTTCATTAAATTTGGCACAGAATTAGTTTGCAGCATAGGGGTGTGCACCTCGAAGCTATTTTTCGAAAATTCGATGGGGTTCTTTTTCTCTTTCAATTTTAAGAACATAAATATCATAAGATGGATGAGTAAATTACGAAATTATCATAACGTGGAACCGTAATACGGACACAAGCCAATTGGCGAGATACGAAATTATCATAACGTGGAACCGTAACATGGGTACAAGCCAACTGGCGAGAAAATTCACCATACATTATTTGTAAATATACAGGCGAATCAAAAGACCTTTTCATTTTTCTATTACGGGCAAAGCCGTGCGGGTATCACTAGTTTACAATATAATAAGTTCGACTCCGTAAGTTCTTTCTGTAAAATTCTAAAGGAAGAAGAATTCCCGACGGACCGAAATGCTTTTAAATCTCCAAATAAGGGCCTCGTTACGAGGACGGGAAGGTTCGAGTCCAGTTCTACTCCCTGTAACGAGGGAAAGGAAATGTAGAAGGTTTACATGTGTCCTTAAGGGGGACAGACGATTGTTAATCTTAAAAAAATCCGATGTTTTGAGTCCCCGTGATCTCCAGTTCTTCCTGGTCAATTTAGAACAAACAGCTCTGAAAAATTCCTACAATTGGTAAAGTTACGAAAGGAAATGTATCGGCGGTGTTATATAATTTACCATAAAAAATTATTTAAATGTCGTCTGTCTCAAAATGCGTGCGTGCGTGTGGGAGTGTGTTTGATATTACGTGCGTAATATTTTAAGAACTAAGAAATATTTATGAACTAGCTGAGTTACCCGGCTTGCCCGGTCTACCTTGAAAAAAACCATTGCGTCAAGTGAAGAATTTTCAATAACCAGGACAAAATGAAAGAAAAAAAACTATCATACAAAATTTCCCCTCCAAACAATGACGACAGATACTAAAATACTTTTAAGAAATTAAAATAAAGTGAGAAAGATGGATTTAAAAGGCGTAACCATGGAAACACGAAATAAAATAAGTTTAGGAATTGAAAATGAGAGAAATGAAAATAAACAATGGATTCAAAAAGCGTTACCGTGGAAACGCAAAATAAAATGGTTAAAAACGTAATAGAGAACAGATTTTTGAACTTCATTTAATTCGCTTGCAACTTTTTTGCTAATGGAGATAGAGGGTTAAACTTTCGACCTTGGGTCGAGTTAGATCTGGAGTAAAAAAAGCAGTTCTTTCCAATGCTATCAAAAATAAAACTGTGGGACAATTCCTTCACTTTTTATTGATGGATTTAACGAAGAACGTAGTGCTTAAATTTCAGCTAAGCCTAAACAAATTCGAGCTAAAAACGTAAATAACTCCCATCGTAATTAAGTTAGATCATTAAAACAAATTGCGCAAAACGCGGAAAATTCTACCCTTTCCAACGATATATAATATTAATATCTGCAAGTAATTTTTTCCCCCATATTCGGGAATTTATGTGAAAATTGGGCCTAAATTAGAATAAAAAAAGAACTATTCATCGAATAGTTTTCGAACTGGTCTGCAAACCTTCTCAGGACTTAAAGGAACAAACTGTGAAAATTTCAGCGCAATCGGCCGGGTAGTTCTCGAGTTTTGCGAGTTCAAACACACAGACGCTTTTTGGAATCTTCATTTTATTGTATGTAGAGATTAATATTGGTTTGTACGTCTAGCGGATGTGATCGTACAGTCACGTACAGTGTAGTCACGCCCACAATAAGTACAAAATAATTTTTGTTGAATACAAGATTTTATTTTGTAAGTTGCTGCCTCATTTCATACTAAAAATGGTTCCTTATATAAAAATTAAGAGTTTAAAATTACGACAATCAAGCGCAAATAGATGAGAAAAAATATCATTCGTTTAAATGATTTGAGCAAGATATCGAGGTTTATATTGTATCCACTCGGAAATGAGAATAAATATTTGAATTCCTCCAGCTCCGAAAATAGAAACCGCCTTCCAATTTCGTTTCCAATCAAATACTTTTTTTCCACCTCTTCACCCAACGCTTCGTCATTAAACTTGCATTCGCCATCCCCCCGCCAGCGCTAATCCCTTTTCTTTCTTCCCGAGTTCCTTCTTAACTACATGTTCAATTTCCATTTGTTGAATTTTGAGAGTTGTTTGAAGCGCGGTTTTTTGTCTAAAGCTATTCTCGTTCTATTTACTTTTCGCGAAATGACGCCAGAACTTTTTCACGAGTTCTTTTTCTTCTTGTGTTTTAAATTTATTTAAGTCTCTCGTCTACTTTGCTTTAATCGCGGATTTTTTTTCCTACTCGCTTTCTATTATCTTCCGTGGGCGTTTTGTTTTTTTGTTAGAAGTTTACTAACGAATCTATTTATTTCTAATTTGGTTTTAGGGTCAGGACTGGTTTAAAACCTCACTGGCCCCTAAACTATTTCAAGTATGGAGCCCTCCCCCCTACCGGAAAATCTGTTGGAGGCAAAACAGACCATTTTTTTAAAATGTGAAAACTTTTTCGCAAAATCAGAAAAAGGAACCTATGTTTCAGTCTCTATTTTTAATGCCCTTTCTGCGATTTTTCTTTTTTTTTTTTTTTAACTTCCTTTTACAAAAAAGGAAGTATTGTATTCGCGAAAAAATTTTCACTCAAAAATCAGCCTTAATTTCCATTTTGCTCACCCCCAAATGAATGTTGAGCTTTTTTTTCAACCCGACCACATGTGGATATATGCCTAGGAACATACAGACACCTGAAATATCCATTTTGACGCTTCCCGAGTTAATAACAACGAGTTTTCTCGTGACGTCTGTATGTACATATGTATGTGCGTATATGTGTATGTATGTCGCATAACTCGAGAACGACATGTCCTAGAAAGTTAAAATTTGGTACGTAGACTCCTAGTGGGGTCTCGTTGTGCACTTCCCTCTTTGGTTGCATTCGGGTGTTTCTAAAGGGGTCTTTTGCATCTTTTTGGGGGGAATTCATAGTTAATTTCGATGAAAACTCAAGTGGTGTTATAATTTGGAGGACACTTGGCGATATATCGCCAGTCTTTTGATCGCCAAGTTTTGTCGCCAACTTGGCGTCAAATTTGGAGATTTTATTGAGCAATCACGATTGCTTATTGCTTTCATTTGACTGTTTTTGGCGTTCCTATCATTTTATTTTCCCGCCAGCACCCTCTGCAGCACCACCGTCGACCGGGTCCTCCCGATGCTGCTCCTCTAGCGAACGCCTTCTCCAGGTTGCATCCATGTTCCACACACACGCGCATACACACACAACTAAACACACACAAATACATACACACACATACACTTACATACACAAACACACAACTACCCACACATTCATGCCTGCACACAGAAGCAAACACATATACCTACACACACATACCCCGCCCCCACGCACACAGACACAAACCCACATGCCTACACACACATACACATACGCCCTACACACAAACACACATAAACTTACATACACAAACACACAACTACCCACACATTCATGCCAGCACACAGAAACAAACACATATACCTACACACACATACCCCGCCCCCACGCACACAAACACTCATACACACAACTACCTACACACTCATGCCTGCACACAGACACAAACCCACATGCCTACACACACATACACATACGCCCTACACATAAATACACATACCCTCCACACACAAACACACACGCCTAAATACACACACACTCGTGATTGCGAAAAACAAAAAATTCAAAATGACAAAATTCAAATTATTTTTTTTTAATTTATTTTTTAGCCTGGTTTCAATGTGGCCACTGTTGGTGATATTTAGAGAGTTAACTCTTGAATCGCATTAACATTGCCAATAATGGGGAAATGACATTAAATTGGTGTAAAAGAAAGCATGTGATGCACAAATCAGCTCGTTTTTTTTCCCGCCAGACCTCAGAGAGAGACGGGTATTCGGAGAATGACGCAGTGATCCCCTTTAAGTGGGATATAAAATGTTTCCAATTTCAGGGTTCCCCCTTGGGAAAATTTTCGAAAAATAGGTTTAAAATTCTTCACTTTTAATCCTTAATAAAGCGCTGCTGAAACTACAAAAACGCATAAAATGCTTTAAAAGAAACGATAAAAGAAGGGTTTAGAAGATAGGCAACGAGACAGTGACATCCTAGCAATTCGTGCAACCAATGGATAGCACACATGATAAGAAATACATATGATAAGGAATGCGTCAGGGGCTTGCACAGGGGGGGGGGGGAGAGAAGGAACACCTGTTGGCCCGGGCCTGAGCCTGAACGGGGCGTGAGATTTTTAAAACTAGGCGTGAAAGATAGGGGTAAACACTATGAAGGGGGGGCGGCGGAAAAGTCATTTGTGATGGACCCCGAAATTTCTGTTCACGCCCTTGGCCACAGTAACCCGTGTCATAAGGGTGGCTGTTTCCAAAAGACTGAATAGCCGCGTTCACAACACACTTTTCGACCCCGCCCTGTCTCCGCAAAAAACCGATTGAAAAATTCCTCGTTTCCATGTAAAAAGAGATTGTGCCACAGAAAGCGGTTTTTACCCAGCATCCTTAGCGGCTAGTAGACGAACTTGTTTTCGCGTGATGCATTCTGGGTAAAATTCCGCTTTGCTCCCAGAAGCAAGCAGGAGGAGAAAAAATCCACATTCCCCGGAAATAACTGGAAAGCGGCGAAAAGCAGATTTTTTCCGGGGTCGAAAGTGTCCTTGGAAACGGCCCTAATGAGAGAGAGTTGTTTGCTTTATGACCGGGTGTTTGCGTTCCAGTTACAGTAGACTCCCGATTATCCGCGAGCGGTTTATCCGTGGGGCGGATTATCCGCGAATCAATCAACAATCACGAACATATATTTTCGCAGTAAAAAGTGAATACCAGTGGCTGTTTTTTTTTTTGAAAAATTGTAAATTTACACTCAGTTGTTTTTGCTTGATTGATTGATTTAATTTAATTTTATTATTATTATTATTATTATTATTTTTGTGCGTTCTTCATCTTACATACACTTGTTTGTTATTGATGTTAAGTTCGGTTGTGCAAAAATACAAAACATTTGTATTGTACTCTATATATATATATATTTTCACTGTTTGCAGAAAGTGTTATGCATCAATACAGTTAAGAATTTGAGATAGGACAATTTTTTACCTGATTTGTCCCCCCTTTTAGTCTTTTTGCGGTCATCCGCGATTTCTATTATCCGCGGCACTTGTGCCACCCAATTCCGCGGATAATCGGGAGTTTACTGTATGTCTACGAACAGGAGAGTCCGATTAGAATGGCGCAGACAGCAGAACGATTGGAGTGTGGAGCAATGGGTGACCGTTCTGTTCACCGACGAGTCCCGTTTTAGACAAAACACCGATTAACGACGTACTTTCATACGGAGAGAGCCAGGGACCTACTACCTACCCTTGAATACCCGCGAAATCGACAGTTATGACCTGCTACCTACCCTACAATGCCTGCGAAATCGACAATTATGGCGGTGGCGGCGTAATGATCTGGGCAGGCATCGTGTCGGATTTCGCCACGTGTTTGACAGAGGCGCTGTGATTGGTGCGAGGCAAAGGGCTGAGGTCTCGGAGCCCTGTGTTCGCCTTTCCCAGGGTGTAGTGGGTTCCCAGTTCATCTTGATGGACGACAACGCGAGGCCGCACAGAGCTCCTCTGGTTAGAGCCGCTTGAAAAGGACAGGCTGACTTATCCGACGTTTTGGTTCCAAGACAAAATTGGAATCCGACCTCGTTTCTAGTATTTATAAATACTGTTACAAATTCTGTAAATAGTAATTATTGTAGTAACGTAACCTGTAAATAGTTTCCCGTAATGAATATACAACTCCTATACATATGGCTAAAGTATACGACCCCCTATTTCTTTTTTTTTGTTCATTGATAAAATTTGATAACGGTCTACTATTTTCCAGAAGCGTTTGGAATATTTGAGAGATTTCTTTCGATGTTTATAAAAGGGTCCCGCGTGATAAAAAGTTTAGTTTCGATTGAGATTTCGAACTGAGAGCGTATTTGCTCTGTTTATTGCGAGGCATTTCGCTGTGTTGTTTTCGTATTTGGAAGTAAATACGTGTGTAAACGTTGAGTTTACGGTGTTGTGTGATATTTGCTTAATTGCTGATGAATAATTTAGCAGTTGTTGACGATCTTTCCTGTACATAGTGTAAATAAATTTCCTGTATTTTTTAATCAAGAACTGCGTCTTCATTTCAAGAAAGTGGAAGTCGCACCGAATCCGTTACAATACGTTGTAATATTCCTGGTTGCTATGTCGTAAAACAATCGATGTTAAGTTAAGTAAAATGTCACTAGAAAGATTACTTAGTTCACAAATTAAAAAAAAAATGTATCGGGAAATGCTTACTGTAATAAACCTCATTTTCACACCTTATTTGTTTTTATATTTGTATTAATTAAATCGTCTTCATCTACAGAATAAAGTAATCAAACATCCATCAGGCAACACATCTAAATTTTGGACACCAGTTTTCTGCAACGGGGCTTTTGTACAAATACTATTTTTTTCGCCCGACAATTTTGGAACCAAAATGTCGGATAAGTCAGCTCCCCCTATATAGGAGCCTTACCTCTGGTTGACGAACTTCTGGAGAGTGAGGATATTCGCCGGATGGATCGGCCAGTCAGGTCTCCGGGCCTCAACTTTATAGAGCATGTCTGGGACGCTCTGGAGAATGCAGTTGCAATTCCCCTCCGAGAGCCATCCAGGAAATAAAAAGAGCGTTGCTGAGTGAGTAAAACAAAATGGCACGGGCAATGAAAAACTGCCTTGTTTTCAGATTGACATCAGGCTGCGAGACGCAGTAAGAGTTCACCATACCCACCCTTTAAACCGTTCTTTTGTTCTGCCCTTCAGACTCCCATGACAGTTACGCACGAACATGTGTGTCTATTATGACCGTTGAGTGTTTATTTTCTCTGTATTATATCAACCTATTTCCACACCAAATTTTATCGAAATCTGTCTAGTCGTTCTGCAGATCGCAAATCAAATATGACTATATTCAGTAAATTACCGGCCCAACAGCCAGGGCTTAAGCAGAAATACATGAAATACAGCGCCAGCTCAGTCATTTCCAGCAAAGGACTGCAGTTTCGTGCTTATTAGCACTCATCAGCCCGGCATAGAAAAGAGACTGAGCTGGAGATGGAAAACCTCTGAAGGAAGCCAAGAGTGCCGAACAAACTGGTAGCTAATATAGAATGAGCGCAGACCAGACGAGTGACCGAAGCAAAGTGCTGGAAATGACTGAGCTGGCGGTGTATTTCAAATAAGACTATTCTCTTAATTTCTTACACCAGTGTATAAATATATAGGTAGTGCTTTAGTCAGTGAAACACACCTCGGGGATTGGGAGGCTTCGCCTAATAGAAGGTATAGTTTGAAACCAATTTACGGTTCGTTTTCATTACTTCAATTCAATGAAAAACTGAGCGTCCTCCCGCGTTCCCCCGACTGTGTGTGTGCTTAGCTGTCTCTAAAATGTAATTTTCTGGTTGGCAATCTCGTGGGGAGAACGCATGAGCCCCCCCCCCCATCCCACCCATGCGCCTCTTATCTAGCTGCTATTTACAAATCCTGGAATAAAGTCTCTCAAATGAAACGGAGATGAAAAAGAAGGAGCGAAATATCTCGGCGGCTAAATGAAGATAACTCGAGTCTAATGTCCGCTAAATTAAATCTAGACTCCGGTCTAAAAAGCCGGAAGGGAAAGGATAAAGCAAACAGAGGGAGTATTTTTTTTTTCTCCGCCTCTTGTTCTAATTTCTCCACCCTGCACCCCATCCCGAATTGCGAATTAATTAAAATTCCGTCTTTGGCGGGAAAAACTGTTTGTTCTCGAAAACGCGAGACTGTGTGTGTGTGTGCGTGTATGTGTGTGTGTGTATATATGTGTGTGTATGAATGTGTGTGTATATATATGTGTGTGTGTGTATATATGTGTGTGTGTATATGTGTGTGTAAATGTGTGTGTAAATGTGTGTGTGTGTAAATGTGTATGTGTGTGTATGTGTGTGTGTATACATGTGTGTGTGTGTATGTGTATATATGTGTGTGTATGTGTGTATGTTTGTATGTGTGTGTATGTGTGTGTGTATGTGTGTGTATGTGTGTGTGTATGTGTGTGTATGTGTGTGTTTGTGTGTGTGTATGTGTGTGTGTATATATGTGTGTGTGTATGTGTATATATGTGTGTGTATGTGTGTATGTGTGTGTGTGTATATATATGTGTGTGTGTGTATGTGTGTGTATATGTGTGTGTGTATATGTATATGTGTGTGTATATGTATATGTGTGTGTGTATATGTATGTATGTGTGTGTGTATGTGTGTGTGTATATGTGTGTGTGTATATGTGTGTATGCGTGTGTGTGTATGTGTGTGTGTATATGTGTGTATGTGTGTGTATATGTGTGTGTGTGTGTGTGTGTGTGTGTGTGATTTTTAAAGCGACATTGGCGTCTATAAATACTAGGGCTGGGGAGTCGGAGTCGGACTGATTTTGTGGTGAAAGGGGCGGAGTCGGTCGAGTTCCCTTAGACTCCGTAGCCTCGATTAATTACAAGCTATATCCTCTTCAACTGGCTGACGAACCACTAACATCGTTTCAAGCTATCTGAGGCATATATACTTCCTTTGTCATGTAACTTCGATTCGATTTCCCGTTTAATGTTCTTATATAATGTAATTTCGTTCGCTCGTTTTCCCTCAATAAAAAGAAAAAAAAAATAATTTGAATTTTGACATCTTGAATTCAAATTATGTTTTTCGCAATCACGAGTACGTGTATGTAGGCGTGTGTGTTTGTGTGTGGGGGGTATGTGTGTTTGTGTGTAGGGTATGTGTATGTGTGTGGAGACATGTGTGCTTGTGTCTGTGTGCTGGCATGAATGTGTGGGTAGTTGTGTGTATGTTTTTGTGTATGTGTGTAGGTGTATGTGTCTGTATGTATGCATGTGTGTGTAGTTGTGTATGTATGCGCGTGTGTGTAGGACATGGATGCAACCTGGAGACGGTTTTCGCTCTAGGAGCAGCATCGTGAGCAGCCGGTCGACGGTGATGGTGCGGAGGGTGGCGGCGGGAAAATAAAATGATAGGACACCAAAAACAGTCAAATGAAAGCAATAAGAAATCGTGATTGCTCAAAAAAAGAAATCTATATAAAAGAGCATATATCTTCCTTTCACTCCAATTTAATGTCATTTCACCATTATTGGGAATTTTAATGTGATTCAATAGTTAACTCTCTAAATATCACCAACAATGGCCCAATTGAAACCAGATTTACAAAAAAAAAATCGCCAAATTTGTCGCCAAGTTGGCGACAAAACTTGGAGATCAAGACTGGCGATATATCGCCAAGTGTCCGCCAAATTATAACACCTGGCGACAAAACTTGGCGACCAAAAGACTGGCGATATATCGCCAAGTGTCCGCCAAATTATAACACCACTTTTATTTGAAAAGTTTCAAAAACCCGAAATCCACAAATCTATGCTCGCTTAAGGAGCCTTAAAATTAATCTGATAAAATAATCAACAACTTTAAGTTTATAATATAATAACTATTTCCCCTATTATTTTAGGAAACAGTTGAAAAAACAGAATTGGCTAGTTTAATGATAGAAAAAAATAATTTTTAAAAGTCTTTAATAAGAATAATTAAATAATAATAATAATAATATAATAGCATAATGCAAAATTTCTTTTTACCGCAAAACAGAATTTCGTTTATCACGTCTCGAATTTCTTTTCGGAAGTTGGTAGAGCAAGAAAATCAGTTTCAAAAATAGAGAGAAAACTGTTATGTACACATTTTTCTCATTAGAAATTTAAGAAGTGGAAATTCGTTTTTCTCTTTTCGCAGACAATTTCACCTCCAACAAAGGAAACTCATGACTCGAATGCAAATGAGGCGCATTTTTAATCTCCTAAGATAAACATGTTTCGTTTAAGGTGAAGCACAGATGCGTTTTTCCGCACTGAGATTTTATTCACGCACAGGAGCTATACAGGTAGTTATCAAAATAAGGGAAACACTCCGCGACAAGTGTGTTGGGAATCGCTACTCTGCCATAAATGTTCTGTTGATAAAGGTGACTTCTGACTTTAATCACTCACACTGGTGAATGCAGACGGTGATTGAGTTCTCTGGTCATTTTTGCTGATATTATTCGCTTTTTAGACATTACAATAGGGAAGTTGCAACCTATTAAATGTTCGTATTTTGGCTATTGGACATTGTTCATTGACCCTCAAAACTAAAAAATTCACCATCGCCGAATTTTAAAACACCGTGGTTGATTTTTAATGAATTTTTAAAAATCCACGCGCAAAAGTGCGCTCTTCTGAAACGTCACGAGCCTACGTCACGGGGCGCGAATGGGCATCCTTCCGCCGAAGATCCCTCGTTTTCACTACGGACATTTTGAGCGCGATGATATTTTTATTTTTTAGAAATTCAATAATCCTTTTGAACACACTATGGAGGCCCGATTCGTTAAAGCACAATCTAAATGACCTTCCTCAAGTAACATCAATGATGATATTCGAATATTTCCGAGAGGATGAAAGGTTAAATGTTCGCGAGGAGTTAAATGCGAGGGAGATAAGCCTTTTACGTTTCGTCTTCGAAGTCGAATGCACGTCCTTCGGTTTCTCCCCTGTCGGAAGAGCGCATGACGTCACTTCCTGTGCCATTTGACGTCACAAGCGCTTGAACTTTAAAAATTAATTTAAAGAAAACTACTTATCGTATCGCAAAAATTTTTTCACCAATGATGTTCATACATGTTACTCTATCATATAAAAATATAATTGAAAAATCGAAAACTTCCCTATTTTTGATCTTTCTTTCACAGTTCGAAAATGGTAGTTGTTGATTAAACAATACAGTCTTAATATAATTCTATCATTGAAACACTTATTGAGCAATCACGATTGCTTATTGTTCTCATTTGACTGTTTTGAATTCCTCTATGATTTTATTTTTCCACCAGCACCCTCTGCCAGCACCACCGCCGCGTCGACCGGCCTCACGATGCTGCTCCTCTTGCGAAAACCGTCTCCAGGTTGCGTCCATATCCTACACACACACGCACACACACACACATACACACATTCATGCCTGCGCACAGACACACATACACACACTCATGCCTCCACACAGACACAAACACATATGCCTACATACACACACGAACGCTTACACGCACACGCGCGCGTACACACACAGCACTGCATACACAACACGCACACACAAGCATATACTATACACACACACGCACCCACACACAAGCGCCTACAAAAATACACACACATGCGCCTGCGCAAACACACACGCGCATTCATACACACACACGCTCGTGATTGCGAAAAACATACTTTGAATTCAAGGTGCCAAAAATTCAAATTAATATAATTTTTTATTTATTCGAGTTATTTTTAACGGGAATAGATTTTCCAACAAAAAATTCGACTTTTCGGAATATCGATGTTTCAAAACATCCATGATTTAGGTTCGATGTATCGATACAATCGATGCTTCTTCATCGATGCTGCACCACTAGTGTACGCTCAAAAACCTCGGCAACTGGTTGAAGAAATTAGAATGTTTCGTTTTTCCCCCATCGGGCATGTGCACGTCAGTTACATAGTTATAAAAATCAGTTAAGGTTTTAAAAAAAAAAGATGAATTAATTTGAATTATAACTTTTTGAATTCAAATTATGTTTTTCGCAATCACGAGTGTGTGTATGTAGGCGTGTGTGTTTGTGTGTGGGGCTATGTGTGTTGTGTGTAGGGGTATGTGTGTTGTGTGTAGGGGTATGTGCATGTGTGTGTAGGCATGTGTGTTTGTGTGTGGGGCTATGTGTGTTGTGTGTAAGGGTATGTGTGTTGTGTGTAGGGGTATGTGTGTTGTGTGTAGGGGTATGTATATGTGTGTGTAGGCATGTGTGTTTGTGTCTGTGTGCAGGCATGAATGTGCGGGTAGTTGTTTGTATGAGTATGTGAATGTGTTTGTGTGTGTGTGCATGTGTAGGTATCTGTATGTATTTGTGTGTGTATGTGTTTGTGTATATGTGTAGGTGTATGTGTGTGTATGTGTGCTTGTGTGTAGTGTGTATGTATGCGCGTGTGTGTAGGACATGGATGCAACCTGGAGACGGCTTTCGCTTGAGGAGCAGCATCGGGAGGGGTCGGTCGACGGTGGTGCTGCAGAGGGAGGCGGGGGGGGGGAATAAAATCAGCGTAACGTCAAGGACAGTCAAATGAGAACAATAAGCAATCGTGATTGCTCAAAAAAAAAAAAAACTTCAAGCAGTTCATACAAAACGGAAGAATAATTTCGCGCCATGAATTTAACTCTCAATTTTTCTGGCATCGGAGTAAGGTAAAGAATAAAGAGGGGGGGGGGGGGAGCAACCGCCATCATTTGCATAAGACATCATTTTGTTTTGCAGGAAGTTTTGAGGATCGAAAATCCATCATTTGAAAGGACAATAAGCAAAAGGAAATGTTTCTTTATCATTTAAAATATGTTTACTTTTGAAAATGAAAGGTAAATAAAAGCAATTCCCTTTAGAACGGTTGCCACATAGTTTATGGAAATGAGCGCTTTCGACGGCGGTGCTACCTTTTTGTGCTCTCGGTGACCGTCGACGGTCTCGAACACCGTCATGGAAATCTTTTCTCTCTTCACTTCATATCTCCTTTTCTTCGCACTCTCAGAAAGAGTGACAATCGGGCATGCGCAGTGGGACTGATTTCGGGATAAAGGAGTCGGGAGTCGGACACTTTGAGATTGCAAGAGTCGGAGTCGGTCATTTTCCCTCCTAGTTTGCATATCCATCATGGCTGGGTAGGAGTCGGAGTCATAGACTCGGCGTCGGACGAATTTGAGGGTAAAGAGGTAGGACTCGGAGTCATGGACTCGGCGTAGGACGGATTTAAGGGTAAAGTGGTAGGAGTCGGAGTCATAGGCTCGGCGTCAAACTAATTTAAGGGTAAAGAGGTGGAAGTCGGAGTCTTGGACTCGGCGTCGGACGGATTTAGAGGTTAAGAGTTGGGAGTCGGAGTCAAGGATTCGGCGTCGAACGGATTTGAGGGTAAAGTGGTAGGAGTCGGAGTCATGGACTCGGCGTCGGACGGATTTGAGGGTAAAGAGGTAGGAGTCGGAGTCTTGCACTCGGCGGCGGACGGATTTAAGGGTCAAGAGTTAGGAGTCGGAGTCGAAAGCTTTCAAATTTCGAGAGTCGGAGTCGGACGTTTGAACTCGGAGTCTGCATTTCTTCCGCAGCGGAGGCGTCAGTCGGGTTCGGGCTGATCTTTGATAAAAGGAGTCGGAGTTTACAGTCGAAAGCTTAAAAATATCCTAGTCCATCATTTTTGCTATGGTTGCTGAGTCGGAGTCGTCGAGACGGAATCGGACTGATTTTGGGATGTAGAAGTCGGAGTCGAAAGCTCATACCGGTTTCACTTTCCTACCGACTCCGCAGCTCTCTGCTGTTCATTTCCGAAGTTGTCCTCGGAAATTGTCCTCGTGTTCTGAGGAATGGAGCGACAGAAAAGCGTGAATATTTAAGGCTTTGCTTAAAATAAGATTTTAAATGAAGAGCTTTTTTTTTTTCTTGTCGCATCCGCTCGAGAGAGTTGGTGTCTTCTTTTTTGTTTTTACTGAAAGAGCTGTTATTCAAAAGCTTTTTTAATCAGGTGCGTGAAATGTGAGGTGAAAAAACAAACGGCATCGTTTTAGGGATTCTCTCATCTTGAATTCAAATTATGTTTTTCGCAATCACGAGTGTGTGTATGTAGGCGTGTGTGTTTGTGCGTGGGGGTATGTGTGTTTGTGTGTAGGGGTATGTGTATGTGTGTGTAGTCATATGTGTTTGTGTGTTTGTGTGCAGACATGAATGTGTGGGTAGTTGTGGGTATGTGTGCGTGTATGTGTGTGTATGTGTAGGTGTCTGTATGTATGCGCGTGTGTATGTGTTTGTGTGTGTATGTGTCTGTATGTGTGCGTGTGTGTATGTTTGTGTATGTGTGTATAGGTGTATGTGTGTGTAGGCGTGTGTGTGTTTGTGTCTGTGTGCAGGCGTGTGCATGTGTGTGTGTATGCGTGTAGTTGTGTGTGTGTGCGTGTATGCGTGTAGTTGTGTGTGTGTGCATGTATGCGTGTAGTTGTGTATGTATGCGCGTGTGTGTAGGATATGGACGCAACCTGGAGACGGTTTTCGCTAGAGGAGCAGCATCGTGAGGAGCCGGTCGACGGTGATGCTGCAGAGGATGCTGGCGGGAAAATAAAATCAAAGGAATTTAAAATAGTCAAGCAAGAACAATAAGCAGTCGTGATTGCTCAAAAAAAAAAAAAGTGGAAAATGTTCATTTATTTCTTGCATGCAGTAGAGGGAAAATAAGATATTTTTATCACGAAACATTTTTATTCGATTGTTCAAAATATTTTCTTTAAATGAAGGGATAAGTAAACGAACAAATGAATAAATAGCGAGACAATAAACCAGTAAACAAATAAATGATATAACATATAAGAAATATTTAAATGAGTGAATAAAAAAATAAGTGAATGGATGAATAAACATTCAACTACCGAATAAAATAATGTAAATAAATTAATAAATGATTACGTTGGTGATTTAGTTAATTAATTAATGAGTAACCGAGATGAATTTTTCCCAGCGTGCACCTGACACATTGCGTCAAACAGTTAAACTCGAAACATCGCTAATATTAATTCAAGAGGAACTGCACTGGACATCAGCAGATCTAAAATAATACTTTGAATGTAATTATAAATTTTAAATAAAGTTTTTCACTTTCCCCCCACATTCCCTCCTACCAAATTTCTCGTATGTTTTAACATTTCATTTTACCCCACTATTTAACTTTCCCCCCACATTCCTTCCTATCAAATTTCTCGTATATTTTACCATTTCATTTTACCCCGCTGTTTAACTTTCCTTCACTTTCCCTCCTATCAAATTTCTCGTATATTTTACCATTTCACTTTACCCCACTGTTTAACTTTCCTTCACTTTCCCTCCTATCAAATTTCTCGTATATTTTATCATTTCATTTTACCCCACTATTTAACTTTCCCCCCACATTCTCCTACTAAGTTTTCTTTATTTTTTAACATTTCATTTTACCCCACTATTTAACTTTCCCTCCTATCAAATTTCTCGTATATTTTATCATTTCATTTTACCCCACTATTTAACTTTCCCCCCACATTCTCCTACTAAGTTTTCTTTATTTTTTAACATTTCATTTTACCCCACAATTTGACTTCCCCCACATTCCCTCCTATTAAATTTCTCGTACATTTTAACATTTTCATTTTACCCCACTATTTAACTTAACCCCCCCACATTCCGTCGTATCAAATTTCTCGTATATTTTACCATTTTATTTTACCCCACTATTTAGCTTTCCTTCCTATCAAATTTCTCGTATATTTTACCATTTCATTTTACCCCACTGTTTAACTTTCCTTTACTTTCCCTCCTATCAAATTTCTCGTATATTTTACCATTTCACTTTACCCCACTGTTTAACTTTCCTTCACTTTCCCTCCTATCAAATTTCTCGTATATTTTATCATTTCATTTTACCCCGCTGTTTAACTTTCCTTCACTTACCCTCCTATCAAATTTCTCGTATATTTTACCATTTCACTTTACCCCACTGTTTAACTTTCCTTCACTTTCCCTCCTATCAAATTTCTCGTATATTTTATCATTTCATTTTACTCCACTATTTAGCTTTCCTTCCTATCAAATTTCTCGTATATTTTACCATTTCATTTTACCCCGCTGTTTAACTTTCCTTCACTTACCCTCCTATCAAATTTCTCGTATATTTTACCATTTCACTTTACCCCACTGTTTAACTTTCCTTCACTTTCCCTCCTATCAAATTTCTCGTATATTTTATCATTTCATTTTACCCCACTATTTAACTTTCCTTCACTTTCCCTCCTATCAAATTTCTCGTATATTTTATCATTTCATTTTACCCCACTATTTAACTTTCCCCCCACATTCTCCTACTAAGTTTTCTTTATTTTTTAACATTTCATTTTACCCCACTATTTAACTTAACCCCCCACATTCCGTCGTATCAAATTTCTCGTATATTTTACCATTTTATTTTACCCCACTATTTAGATTTCCTTCCTATCAAATTTCTCGTATATTTTACCATTTCATTTTACCCCACTGTTTAACTTTCCTTCAGCTTCCCTCCTATCAAATTTCTCGTATATTTTAACATTTTCATTTTACCCCACTATTTAACTTAACCCCCCACATTCCGTCGTATCAAATTTCTCGTATATTTTACCATTTTATTTTACCCCACTATTTAGCTTTCCTTCCTATCGAATTTCTCGTATATTTTACCATTTCATTTTACCCCACTGTTTAACTTTCCTTCACTTTCCCTCCTATCAAATTTCTCGTATATTTTACCATTTCACTTTACCCCACTGATTAACTTTCCTTCACTTTCCCTCCTATCAAATTTCTCGTATATTTTATCATTTCATTTTACCCCACTATTTAACTTTCCCCCCACATTCTCCTACTAAGTTTTCTTTATTTTTTAACATTTCATTTTACCCCACTATTTAACTTTCCATCCTATCAAATTTCTCGTATATTTTATCATTTCATTTTACCCCACTATTTAACTCCCCCCCCCCCCCACATTCTCCTACTAAGTTTTCTTTATTTTTTAACATTTCATTTTACCCCACTATTTAACTTAACCCCCCACATTCCCTCCTATTAAATTTCTCGTATATTTTACCATTTTATTTTACCCCACTATTTAGATTTCCTTCCTATCAAATTTCTCGTATATTTTACCATTTCATTTTACCCCACTGTTTAACTTTCCTTCAGCTTCCCTCCTATCAAATTTCTCGTATATTTTAACATTTTCATTTTACCCCACTATTTAACTTAACCCCCCACATTCCGTCGTATCAAATTTCTCGTATATTTTACCATTTTATTTTACCCCACTATTTAACTTTCCTTCCTATCAAATTTCTCGTATATTTTATCATTTCAATTTACCCCACTATTTAACTTTCTCCCACATTCCCCTACCACGTTTTCTTTATTTTTTAACATTTCACTTTACTCCACTATTTGACTTTATCCCCGCATTCCCCCCTATTAAGTTTCTCGTGCATTTTGCCTTTCGAATCAAAGAATCCGCTTACTTTTATTCTTTCTTTTTACTTACATTCAATACAAGTAGAAAAGAAAAAAAAAATCCTCGGGTTAAACTAAGAACTGCAAAAGAATGAAAATAATATAATCTGACGCTAACGCCGACAGATGGTTATTAGCAGAAAACACACACATTTCGACCTCATTTTTCAAATTTTTCTCAACCTAAACGAGGTGCTAGAATTCACACCTTTATTTCCCAATGTAAAAAATAAATAAATAAGAATACATATGTGCGAATAAATAACGTCTTGGACGTTTTCGCGTTTTCAAAAACAAAAGCACGGTATTTTTTCTCTCCGGGGTTAGAATTTCTCAAACAGAACATTTCTTTCGTCCGGGAGAGAACCCTCTGAGCTGACAGAAAAAAGCGACGCTTCGGAAAACAGCTCTAATGATCCTATTTGGCGGGAAAAATTCTGCACCTACGTTGGCAAGTGGCTTTTCCTAAACACCCAAATCGCTTTCTGATTGGAGCAAAAATAAAACAAAATAGAAAATGATTTTTTTTTCAAAAAGTTATTAGATTTTCGCAAAACAGGCATCTTAGTAAAAAGTAGCATTGAGGCTTACATTCTTACTATGCCGTGAAAACGTCATCCATCTCATATATAGCTTATTTTGCACGCTCTAAATTATTTCTTCATTTTTAAACTAGTATGTTGTGGCCATCACGAAACTTTCTTCTATATTTTTCTTTTTTTTCTGATCCCTCCCCATGCTTGACGAGGAAGCAATATTCCCAACAAAAACAAAATGACACATGCAAAAACTTGACGACTATCCCAATGTCTGAATTATTGCAAAAGCAAAGCAAAGAGCGAAAATTGAAAGTTATTTTAAAAGCCTTGCTTGAATGAATTACAAATATTTTATTTGTTAACAAACATAAGATGGCAACAGTTAAAAATTTTAAATCATTGAGATAATATTTCCGATCATTTCCATACAATTAAAATCACGAGAAATACGCAGACGACAATCTATTACGATTTATCTTTCTTATTGTTGCATTAATAAAGCTATTTTTATTCGCAAAAAAAAAAAAAAAAAAAAATCAACACCTCTTGGAGCGATCGGCATCAAAATTGAACCAAAGCCTGTTTACATATGGATTCACATATATTCCAAATTTCAACCAGAACGTAGCATTACTTCTTGAGATAGGGCACTCAAAATGGAAAAAAAGAACGGGTGATTGCGCTACCCCCTTTTTAGCTGTTGACACAAGAATAAAATCAGTTCTTATACCCACTAAGGGCTACTTGCCGATAAATTTTTCTTTCATTCCGTTCATTATTTCTTGAGATACAGCAGTCACAATTGACGACAAAAAACGTTCTATAGCTCAACCCCCGTTTGAGTTATTGACACCAAAATTGAATCAGCACCTGTTCCTGTTAATACCAACATATGGACCAAATTTTGTTTGATTCCGCCAGTTACTTCCTGAGGAATAGCAAGCACGTGTAACTCGAAAAACGTCCCATTGCTCCACCCCCCTTGGAGGAATTCGCGCCAAAAACTAATGGGCACAAGTTCACATAGGGGCACATATGTGTACTAAATTTCGTTCGATTTCATGCGGTAGTTTTTGTTGTAGAGCGGCCACAAAAAACTGGTCACACACAGACGTGACACACATACATACACACACACACACAGACAGACAGACATTTTCCAAAAATGGTCGAAATGGACTCAGCACACCTCAAAACGTTCGAATCCGTCAAAATTCGAAATTCGAAAATTTGCACGAATCCAATACTTTCTTCTATATATTAGATATAGAAGAAAGTAAAAACAAGACATGTCTTCTAAATTTGATTCGAGGGGAAGGGGAGAGTTAAAAACATTCAAACGTGAATTCAGAATTTTCAAGGCAGGAAATTTGTTTAATACGTTGGATGAGGAAAAACATGTCACAAACATTTGCGTCGACTGGCCAATCAGGAGTCCCAAAATATTACAAGGCCCCAAGCTGAGTAAAGGTCGTTTTTATGCGGCCTGGTACTGCTAGAGGGCACTTTTGTGTTGCAGGGCTGCCAACTTAGGGGTTTTCCCCCTAAATTTAGGGAGAAAATTTTAGAATGGGATTTTTTTAGGGGATAAAATTTTTAGGGGAAAATTTTGGGGTTTTAGTTTTAGGGTTTTATCAGGTAAAAATGTTTTTCTTTTACCTTTGAAAACGTGATTTTTCGATTGTTTCTTTTATTTTTTTACTTACATACTCTTTTTTTGAGTCTTTATTCTTGAGTCTATGATTTTGATCAGAAATCACATAAAAATGATAAAAATGCCTTTACTCACTCAGCAGCGAAGAATAGCAATGGTCACGTGACCTTTTAGTCCCTGTGTGACGTCACAGTCACTTGACTTTTGACGTCATTTAGGGGGTTTTAGGGATTTTATGAATTGAGATTAGGGGGAAACGTTTTTAGGAGTTGGCAACCCTGCCCAGTCGCTAAGCGATGGACAACGTCGGTGATTGTTAACGCTGTATTGGAAAGTAAATGATGAAAATTATGTGATTAAAGTCTTATTTCTCCTAATTTCGAGTGCACTAGATTCGCAGGCAGCTGAAGACGTGAACACATTTGATGCAGGTAAGTTGTTATTATATTACATCTGTATTTATATTAATTCCAATGATAGGCTTAAGTTTAGTTTCCAATAGTTGATTGTCGATTAATTATTCTCCAACTGTCGTTTCTGATAAAATAGTGTCAAGTTAAGACATGATTAACATTCGTTATAAGTTCTTGAGAAAAATGTCTAGGACCAATTCATTCTAGTAGTCGAAGTGTTTAAGTTAATGTTTTCGCTGTTAACCCCTTCAGTTGGAATTATGAAATATTGGACCAAAAATGTTGATATTTGGTACACAGTGTACTACGGTAAAGGGTATCTTAAAGACAAAGTTTTGAGTTTGTAGGAGAAAAATTAAAAGAGTTATGGCACGTCCACTATTCCGCACTTATATTTTTGAAATCAATATTTCATATACAAAAACGATAAAATACCGAACAAACTTTGTTATAAAATGTTCTACAAACAATTATGAAACATAATATGAGCGTTTGAAACGATTCATTAAAGATTATATATTTCTAAAAAAATCAGGAAAAAAACCTCGCTTTTCAGATGAAAATCCATGGTTGGAAAAATGAGCCACTCTCAATCCTAATATCTCAGCGTTGTCAATCCCAAAACGAAAAATTATTTCACAGATTATCATAAGTAGAATGTAAAGAGTCAACTACAAAAACATCAACTGATTAAATCAATTATTAAATGGTTAACAGCTGTTTAAAGTGTATATCCGGTATACCGGACACCAGGTCTGAAGGGGTTAAATGTTAAATAGTGTATGAAATCGGTCAGTCGATCTCTGCTGGTTCTAATCGAACTTTAATAACTGAGATCTAACTAATACTTGGTTGACAGTTGATTGCAATTAATAAATACTACATTAAGTTAAACTAGCACGGGTTTAAAGTTTTTTATTGAGCAATCACGATTGCTTCTTGCTTTCATTTGACTGTTTTGATGTGCTATCATTTTATTTTACCGCCAGCACCCTCTGCAGCATCACCGTCGACCGGCTCCTCACGATGCTGCTCCTCTAGCGAAAACCGTCTCCAGGTTGCGTCCATATCCTACACACACACGCACACATACACATACACACATACACCTACACACACACACAAACACATATACACACGCATACATACAGACACCTATACATACACACACACAAACACATATACACACGCATACTTACAGACACCTACACATACACACACAAAAACATACACACAACACACATCTATACATACACACAAACACATATACACACGCATACTTACAGACACCTACACATGCACACACAAAAACATACACACAACACACATCCCCCCCACACACATTCATACACACAACTACCCACACACTCATGCCAGCACACAGACACAAACACACATGCCTACACACACATACACATACCCCCTACACACAAACACATATACCCCCACACACAAACACACACGCCTACATACACACACTCGTGATTGCGAAAAACATAGTTTGAATTCAAGATGTCAAGATTCAAATTAATTTATTAAATTTTTTTTTGAATTCGACCTCCAGTGAATCGACAACCCACAATTTCGACCATGTAATACTTTTGATGTTAAATACGTAACTGCAATGACTTTTCAAAAAAACATAACGATTCCTAATTTTTTATTGGTTTCACAAACTTAATTAAAACACATGCTTCGAGTTGTACCAGAACAGGCCTAAAAAATTTAGTCATGTTTTTTCCACAGCTAGTTATTAAAATTATTAATTTAATATTTGTAGTGCACTAGAGTACAAGGTTTGCTAGTGTAATATTACAGTGCAGAACCTTTTATCCGGGAACCAAAAAACCGGGAAACCAGAAAACCGGCAACCTTCTGCCGATTTTCCCGCCATTTTTAAAAAATACGCATTTTCGGCAATTTTTGAAAAACTAAGCATTTTTTTGAAAAACCTAAAAGAATCTGAGCAGCTTCTTAATAAATACCATATTCCTCATCTATAACTCGGAGAAAATGTTTACAAAAACGAACTTCAAAGGGTTATCTTTAACGCGGGGCAAAATTTCCGAAATCTTTCCTTGAATTAAAAAGTACACTCGTAAGTCTGAAATTTTCGTGTTTTATTTCAACTGAATACTGAAGAAATGAATATTTTCACATTCTAATGCAATACAGTCGAGCCTCCGTATATCGAACTTCCACATATCGAAATTTTCTATATATCGAAATCCCAGCAAATTTCAATGTTCATTACATAGAAAAATTGTTTCTATATATCGAAAAAATTCTCTATATATCGAAATTTTTTTCGAGACATTCGTAGTTTTTTTTTTCCACTTTAGACTGTTTGTCTCATGAAAAATGAAGGTTAGGTGAGAAAATTATGTTTACTAAAGGTTGCTAAGAAATTCATAAAAAATCTGGGTTTGAGGGGTGTGTAGTTAGGTCGTTGTTCCATTCTGGAGTTCTTAAATTCCCTCAAGTTCATTTCAAATCTTAGTTGTAACCAGTAACACTGTAAAATCAGTTTCAAGTTATCCCTTTTGTCTGTTGATTATCATTCCTAGTCTTTTTAGATTCAGTAAAAATCATTCAATTTAAGTAGATTGATTTTTTACTTTTCTCTCGATTACACTGTCGAAACGAAAATCCCCTCATGTTGCGAATCAAGTTAATTGCAGAAAAATGAAGATGTATGACGGCACAAAAATGTCATTTCTGTTGATTTTTCAGTTATTAACTTTCGTTTAATCCGATGCTCGTATAAATTAGAAATTGGGTTTCATGTACGAGAATTAGCCTTAATTTTAATGTTTTAGGAGATTTTTATGATAAAATAAGATTGTTTCTATCAATTTGCTACTTCGATATATGGAGATCCGACTGTATTTCATTGAATAGTCCCTAGTTAAAACCGTTTGGAGCGTAAGTGACGTCGGAAAAACGCGGGAAACACCGGAAAACAAGATTTCCGAGTTTTTTTGGACATTTGATGGTGGAATCTAGAAATCGTTAAACGCAAGACTCATAAATCAAATTTCTAATTGGTATGAACTTAATGCAAAAGCAATACTGCCGTGCTAAGCACAGATGTGGTATCTGCACATATTATCAAAATTGAGTTATTGTCACCAGGTGGTCGTTAGTAATTTAATTTACCTAAATCTCAAGTTTTTGGCGATTTGTAAACGGAAATATTAAAAAAAGCTTTAAGAAAAAAGTCGTAACTGCAAGTTTGCTTAGTTTGCTAAGGCAATTCGAAAGTAAGTGACAAATACTAAGCCTTTATTTGATGTGGTATCTACGCAGTTACCACTTTTTTCCTTAGTAATTTGTAGATACGACTTTTATACCTTAGTAAAGCAGCAAATTTAATAATGTATTAGTTTATTGTAACACAGAATATTAAAATTGAATAGTTGATACAGGTTGATAATAAAAACTAATACAACTTTGCATAATTGTTAAAGTAAATATTCAGCTTTTTCTACTTAAATGGCTGTTTAAAATGCGAATTCTAAAGATGAAATGCATGTAAAATACTCACTAATTCTTTCATGCAAAAAAAAGCGCATTTCATTCTACGGCCAGTAATATTTTTATTTAAGTATCATCTGCTGCCAAAATTATCTTCATGCTCAATAAAAATGAATCTAGAAAATAAAACATTATTTAAAAAAAAACACATTCTTTGAATATAAAAAACAGAAAATTGTTATGGATTACAGTTTTAACTGTCTGGAGTTTTGAAAATGGTATCTTTCAGAAGATAGATTCTGTTAGATTTGTATTACTAAATAAAGCGAAACAGCCAAGTCCAAAGAAAGCAGATGTTTTCAGTATTATTTATTGATACATTGAGCACGTTTTTCTAAGCTATTTTTTGTTGCATCTGTGCAGATACCCCTAAAAATGCTCAGTAATTGTCACTTACGGTGCAAATAGCTTAATATATGGAAAGGTTTTGAAAAGAAAATTTGTCGTAACTACATTTATTAATTTTAAATTAAGATTTTTACAAATATACTCTCTTACAGTTTTTAGATAAGTTATTTACGAAACAACTACCGCAAGTTGAGCATTTAATTAAGTCATAAATCAAAGAAACGAGTTGTAAAACTTTAATCATCAATTTCTCATTTTGAGCTCTACTGCAGATACCACATCTGTGCTTAGCACGGCAGAATAGTTATATCAATAACTACCGTAATCGTAGTTATATCAATAACTACCGTAAGAAACGAGTTGTAAAACTTTAATCATCAATTTCTCATTTTGAGCTCTACTGCAGATACCACATCTTTGCTTAGCACGGCAGAACAGTTATATCAATAACTACCGTAATCGTAAACACTAAACCTCTACAAAAAATTATTTAAAAAAAAAAAAAAACGCGTTCCTGAAAACAAATTTTTTCATACATTATAGTAGAAAAACCGTACATTTACGTTCAAAAACTTGTTTAGCCCTTTCTTTCGTTTTCTTCCGTTTTAAAGCATGGAAAAGTGGTGCTTTTTTTTTTTCCTTTTCAAAATGAATGTGAGTGTCTCAGATCTTATGGATAACTTTCAATAATAAGCATTTCTGAACTGTTTTCTTCTTATTTAATATATATTATGAATGTTTGTCTGTATGTCATCCATGAACTCTAAAACTACCCGGCAGATTTGGCCGAAACTTTCACCGTTTGTTATTTTTGGTACTGGGAATGTTTAGAGACCAGTTGGAAAAAAATCCGATCCTTTTTTATTCCAATTTAAGTCACAATCCATTGGATAAATACGAATAAAATTAATTCGCGTGAAAGATCTCATTGATAAGAAGTGAGCTGTTGCCATTTTTCTCGAGTTTGAACAAATCAATTCTTTCTTTATTGTTTTATGGCGCAACGGGGGATTTAAAACTTTTTCTATTTGATATTTTTAGCGATGGATGGATCTTGCAAACGGCGTGAGTACAAAATTTGAGGCTTCACTGGATACCTGGACCGATTATTATGAAAATGGCTATAAATATGCATTTTTCCACGGAGAAGGTGCATAATAAGCTCATAGAAGCCACTCGCCACCAGGTGGCACTGCAGAGTACCCACTTCTGCCCCGTTCAGCCGATTGTCATGAAAATCAGTATAATGATGTATTTTTTTGTTGGCGTAGCAACGCGCGTTGGGTACAGCTAGTATTTAATATATATTACTATTTATTATAGTAATTTAAGTTTCATGCACAAACGGCCAATAGCGTTTTTTAGCGATCCAGAAAACCGGGAAATTCATATATCCGGGACAGCGATGGTCCCGAAATTCCCGGGTAATCGGTTCTCTACTGTATTTGATTTGTTTATTCAGTTTGTGTTGCCGTAATACATTCGCTGCCGTTTCTATTGAAGCTGTACATAGCACATTTACGTAACAGCTTCAATCCTTCTTTACGCTTTACTGTAATTTTTTGTTATGAAATTACTGTAATATAGCGAATTTTTTATTCGATTCTTCGACTGCGCTATAAACGTAGTGTATTTCTTAAACGACTTAGAGATAAAATTGCTTTTTAACCTCTTTAGTCGGAATTATGAAATACTTGACCAAAAATGTTTGGTACACAGATATACTATGGTAAAGGGTATCTTATAGACTAAATTTCATGTTTGTAGGAGAAAAACTAAAAGAGGTATGGCACGTCCAATATTCCGGACTTATATTTTTGAAATTAATATTTCATATAAAAAACGGTAAAATCCCAAACAAACTACATTATAAAATGTTGGTTAGACAATAATAAAACATAATATGAGCGTTTGAAACGATTCATTAAAGATTATATAATTTTTTTTAAAAAATCAGGAAAAAAAACCTTGCTTTTCAGATGAAAATCCATGGTTTCGAAAAATGAGCCAGTCCCTACCTCCTAATCCTTATATATCAGTGTTGTCAATCCCAAAACGCAAAATTATTTCACAGATTATAATAAGCAGAATGTAAAGAGTCAACTACAAAAAAAAAAAAAAAAAAATTTTGAATTTTGACTTCTTGAATTCAAATTATGTTTTTCGCAATCACGAGTGTGTGTATGTAGGCGTGTGTGTTTGTGTGGGGGTATGTGTGTTTGTGTGTAGGGGGTATGTGTATGTGTGTGTAGGCATGTGTGTTTGTGTCTGCGTGCAGGCATGAATGTGTGGGTAGTTGTGTGTATGTGTCTGTATGTATGCGTGTGTGTATGTGTATGTGTGTGTGTGTGTGCATGTGTGTGTATATGTAGGTGTCTGTATGCATGCGTGTGTGTATGTGATTGTGTGTGTGTGTGTGTGTTTGTGTGTGTGTGCATGTGTGTGTGTAGTTGTGTATGTATGCGCGTGTGTGTAGGACATGGATGCAACCTGGAGACGGCTTTCGCTAGAGGAGCAGCATCGTGAGGAGCCGGTAGACGGTGATGGTGAGGAGGGTGGCGGTGGAAAAATAAAATGATAACACGCCAAAAACAGTCAAATGAAAGCAATAAGCAATCGTGATTGCTCAAAAAAAAATCATCTGATTAAATCAATTATTAAATGATTAGCAGCTGTTTAAAGTGTATGTCCGGTATAACGGACACCAGGTCTGAAGGGGTTAACCGACTTCAAAAAAGGAGGTTATGATTTCGTATTGCGGCTATTTATGTATGTTTTCGAATTATTCCAACACTACTGGACCGATTTGAAAAAAAAAAAATTGTTTGGAAGGGTATACTTCCCAGATGGTCCCATTTGGTCCCATTGTAATTTGGTCTGGATCTGATAAGGGGTCTCGGAGAAATCCAAGAAACGTTTAACGTTTTTTCGTCACGGTCACGTGGTTTTGCTGTGATCGGTATATTTTCACACCTAAGGTTTTGGCTTTCTCTTGAACGATATTTAATTCTCGCGGCACATGGATGATTAAGTTTCGCAACGCTGCGCCGCGGTAATTTTTTTATTATAGGCGTTACTAATGTATTTATTACTGCGTAGCAAAGCAGTAAAATAAATATATTTTGCTACTTTAATAGTTGAATCAATTACTTCAATATTTTATTTACTAATAAATAACTTTATTTAGGCACTAAAATATAAAGTTCTTTATTTAATACTCCAGTTTTTAAATATATTTAGTGTTCAATTGAAGGGGAATTGAATACAGAACACCCCTCCCCCACGATTTAATTTATATTCTTTAATAATATACATTATAACTATGTATGATTTCTGAAGTTTGACCAATATTCTAGATTTACTGTTTCAAGATGCCGCCAGTTCAATTTGAAATTAAATATAAAACCTATTGATAAACAAAGGCAATGAAACAAAGGTTTAAACTTTCTTTACCTATAGTTAAAGAAAGTACTAAAAATATATTATTAAGAGTAATGATAATGAAAATTTTGAATTAAGGATTCTCGGAAGCAAACATAAAATTCATTCTAGTGGAATTTTTAATCTTCATCTATAGTGGGGCCATGTGAAGAAACATGCGACTTTTATCACGAGTTTTATGCACTAATTGCGAAACATAAATTGCAATTTACAATATAACAATTCCAGAATTTACAATTTTACAAATTTTAAAGTAAAGCGGTTTTTTTTTTTGTTTTTTAGTGACTCGTGCATTTGCTTTCGGAAAGCAAACTTTGATAAAGTGGAACTAATGATGAAGGCAATTTTTTTTGTACATAGTTACGCATTTGAAAAAGCCTTTCTTCACAGTCGTCGGAAGTCTCCGAGCTCGCTCGCCGTTGTTATTTACACCACTAAAAAGCAAAAAATAAATTACTTTTAAATAAAAAAAACCGCCTTCAAAAAATACCCAGGAATTAAAAAGCAAAAAATAACTGATTACACTTACATTCTATTTCCCACCCAAACATAGAAATGAAATTTACTTTACAATTCCATTACAAAAATCAACTAAACTAAACACCGAATTATAAAATAAACACCGATTTAAATTACTGTATGATGAATTATTTTAAATACCTCACTAATTGTATACGATCTCTTGATTTTTAATAACCTTTTGAAGTCGGGGCCTCCTATAAACTACTACCTAACGTAACTGAGTAGGTTTAGTTTTAAAGGCTAATTTCGCGTATAGTTAAATTAGTGTTTAATTCAGGATTTGGTGGGTTGTCAGTTACGTTATTTAATAATTCTAAAATAGTTTAATCTAAATGAAATGCATGGAGGCACACAAATTTAAACGGAAATTTCTCACTTTGAACTCAGCTGTAGGTATCACTTATGCGCTCAGCACGGCCATAAGTGCACTCCAGATGTACAGCAACAGTATAAGGTACAACACACAAATTAAAATGCCTTACTATTTTGATTCCCTCCAAATTAAGTGATTTTGAGAACCATGACGACTCCCTGAATTTTAAATATGGAGACTATGAAGGCTTCTTGGAAACTTCGATTTAGATTACGTTATCGCAATGATTTTAATTTGTACTGGCGCGGCTCTAAGTCACCCTGCCAGGGGCGGACTGCCCCCCTCCGCCTATGCGGCATTGCGCCCTCAAGCCTGAACACCTTTTTTTTTTGAGCAATCACGATTGCTTATTGTTCTCATTTGACTGTTTTGAATTCCTATGATTTTATTTTCTCGCCATCACCGTCGACCGGCTGCTCACGATGCTGCTCCTATAGCGAAAACCGTCTCCAGGTTACGTCACTTACTTGCCTACACTTACACCTACACACACACACATACACCTACACACACAAAGACATACACACACGCATACATACAAGCACATACACACACCTGCACATACACACAACTACCCACACATACACATACCCCCTCACACAAACACACATACACACAACTACCCACACACATGCCTACATACACAAACCGCCCACACACAAACAAACATACTCCCCACACAAACACACATACACGCAACCACCCACACACACACATGCCTACACACTTACACATACCCCCTCACACAAACACACATACACACAACTACCCACACACATGCCTACATACACAAACCGCCCACACACAAACAAACATACTCCCCACACAAACACACATACACGCAACCACCCACACACACACATGCCTACACACATACACAAACCGCCCACACACAAACATACTCCCCACACAAACACACATACACGCAACCACCCACACACACACATGCCTACACACTTACACATACCCCCTCACACAAACACACATACACACAACTACCCACACACATGCCTACACACACAAACCGCCCACACACAAACAAACATACTCCCCACACAAACACACATACACGCAACCACCCACACACACACATGCCTACACACATACACAAACCGCCCACACACAAACATACTCCCCACACAAACACACATACACGCAACCACCCACACACACACATGCCTACACACATACACAAACCGCCCACACACAAACATACTCCCCACACAAACACACATACACGCGCCTACATACACACACACACTCGTGATTGCGAAAAACATAATTTGAATTCAAGATGTCAAAGTTCAAATTACTATTTTTTCTTTTTTTAGTGCATCTTATTTTTTCGTTCGTGCGATTTCGCTTTTTTTTCCTCTTTTTTTATTGCAGACCTGAGTACCATTTTTTTGTTTTTGTTTTGGCACCTTATTTTTATTTTTTGCGCCCTTTGTAGGTCAAGGTAGGTGCCCTCTCGAGGGACCCAGTCCACCCCTGTACCTTGCATTAATCTAGTGTAACAAAATCGTTGAAAAAGATGAAAAAAAGAGTGAAGATGAAGAGATGTTCTCCAATTAAATATTCAAAGCTCCCTTCTTTTTTTGCCCCATACGAAGACGGAAAAACCCTCTCTTGCAAAAATCTCCTTCTGAAAAGTCGAAAGGAAGTCCATGGTGACCAAAAGATCGTTCTTTTGGCTTGGTAATGGAACCTTTCATCTCTCCGATCCCTGGAAAAAGCTTCTTTTCCTGCTTCGAAAGGATGTTCTGGGGGCATTCTTAACGAAAGAGCGTTCTTTAAGAGGGCGAACCGTCGTTATTTTGGAGGAAATACATTTCGAGAGCAGAGCGGCTCAAATGAGCAAGCAACTAAAATTAAAGATATAAAAAAAGAAAAATTAATTTTAATTTTGACATCTTGAATTCAAATTATGTTTTTCGCAATCACGAGTGTGTTTATGTAGGCGTGTGTGTTTTTTGTGGGGGGGGGGGTATGTGTGTTTGGTGTGTGTAGACATGTGTTTGTGTCTGTGTGCTGGCATAAGTGTGTGGGTAGTTGTGTGTATGAATGTGTGTGGGGGGGGGGCATGTGTATGTTTGTAGGCATATGTGTTTGTGTCTGTGTGCAGCTATAAATGTGTGGGTAGTTGTGTGTATGTGTGTGTGTATGTTTTTGTGTGTGTATGTGTAGGCGTCTGTATGTATGCATGAATGTGTGAATAGTTGTGTGTATGTATGGTTATATGTTTTTTTTGTGTGTGTAGGTGTCTGTATGTGTGTGTAGGTGTATTTGCTTGTGTGTGTGTGTATATGTGTGTGTGTAGTTGTGTATGTATGCGCGTGTGTGTAGGACAAGGATGCAACCTGGAGACGGTTTTCGCTATAGGAGCAGCATCGTGAGGAGCCGGTCGACGGTGGTGGTGCGGAGGGTGGCGGGGGAAAAATAAAATCAAGGGACATCAAAACAGTCAAGTGAGAACAATAAGCAATCGTGATTGCTCAAAAAAACCCCGACTGGGTCGCAAATGTAGAAACAAGGGGGAAAATTGAAAATCCTTTTAAGAGCCTTATACTATTAATATCAATAACAAGCATTTTATTTGTTAACTAGTGGTATCCGCACGGCTTTGCCCGTAATAGAAAATTAAAAGGTCTTTTGGTTCGCCTCTATATTTACAAATAATATATGGTGAATTTTCTCGCCGATTGGCTTGTACCCATGTTACGGTTCCACGTTAAGATAATTTCGTAATGTACTCGTCCATCTTATGAGAATTTTGTTCTTAGAATTGGATTGGAAAAAGAACCACATCGAATTTTCGAAACATCGCTTCGAGGTGCACACCCCCATGCTACAAACTAACTTTGTGCCAAATTTCATGAAAATCGGCATAACGGTCTAGGCGCTATGCGCGTCACAGAGATCGTGACAGACAGAGATCCGGACAGACAGAGGGACATTCAGCTTTATTATTAGTAATAATAATAATGATAATAACAATGATGATAAAGATAAAGACAAATAGAAACTGGCAACAGATAAAACTTAAAAATCATTGCTTTTAATTTCCTTGTCGGGGATAGAGTAAAGAAATTTACATAGAGAGGCCCCGTCTATGGTAAAAAGGAGATGAAATTGAAGCCAGAATTATGGGATACAGCGGTGCAATGATGAGCGGGGTTATGATAACATGGTCGCTTCGCGAGAATAGTTTTCACCAGTCTCGCAAAGGGACCGAATAAAATAGCAGGCAGATTGGTTTGCATTTTAATTCATGTTTTAAGGCAATTTCGAAAACGTGCTTCATAAACTTGCAAGAATTTCTGAGTTTAAGTTAACAACCAATCGAGGTTCAGTAATGGAATATTTTGAATCAAGTTGTATTTCAAGATACTTAGCAGGAAGCTAAGGATCTTGGGATGCAGCGGTGCAACTTCCGGCTTCCATTTCCCAGTTTAGCGGGGCCTGTCTATGTAATTTCCTTACTCTATGTTGTCGGTCAACAATGAATTCGGTTACTAATCGCTTGAAAAAAGACATAGCCGTGTTTGAAATCTGTTTTAAAAAGCGCTATATTTCGATTCCTATATAACATGGAAGTTCTAAACACTTTCTATCAGACGCAGAAAAGAAGACTTTATTTTGGTACCAAATTTAAAAAAAATTAAATATATTGTAACGGATCCGGTGCGACTTTCAACTTTCTTGAAAGGACGACACGGTTTTTGATTAAGAATACAGGAAATTTATTTACACTATGTACAGGAGAGATCGTCAACAACTGCTAAATGAATCATCAGCCACGAAGCAAATGTCACTCAACACCGTAAACTCAACGGTTACACATGTATTTACATCCGAATACGAAAGCAATACAGCGAAATGCCTCGCAATAAACAGAGCTAATACACTCTCAGTTCGAATTCTCAATCGAAAAACTCCACTTTTATCACGCGGGACGCTTTTATAAACATCGAAAAGTTTCCACAACATTCGAAATTCTTCTCGAAATGCGTAGACCGTTATCTTATTTCATTCACAAATTTTATCAATGAAAAAAGAAAAAAAGAAATAGGGGGATCGTATACTTCAGCCGAATGTATAGGGGTTGTATATTCATTACAAGAAGCTATTTACAGGTTACGTTACTACAATGATTACTATTTACAGAATTCGTAACAATATTTTCACTGCAAAAATCGCGAAAAACATTTTAGAGGTATTTTAATTACTACTTTCGTGAATAGGGTCATTCGAAGACGTAACCTAGCTAAGAACACTCGCGATCAACTCTTCTTTCGAACAATTTTTTGTTTTCAAAATTGGTCCGTATGTTCACGCGCTAGAGTGCCACAGACAGATACACACACATGTCGAACTTATAACCCCCTTCCTTTATGCTTCGGGGGTTAAAAAATATCCGCAGGCGTATATGGGTCAGTCTCTGCACATCTTGAGCATTGCTTTTCGTCTCATTTTAACGTTATTTATTTATTTTTGACTGCCTATAGTATCTATGGGTCATTCTCAAAATATCTTGCACATCGCTTTCCGTCTATTTCCAAGTCATTTATTTATTTTTGACTACCTATGGTGTCTATGGGTCATTCTGAGAATATCTTGCATATTGCGTAAATTTGTATACTGCTAGCGTTACCCGCATGGCTTTGCCGGTTGTAGAAAATGAAGAGGTCATTTGGTCTGCCAGTTTATTTACAAATAATGGATGATGAATTTCTCGCCCATTTGCTATGTTCATTTGCTCGTCCATGTTATGGTAATTTACTCGTCCATGTTACGATAATTTGCTCGGTAAAATGTTCTTAAAATTGGAATAGAAATCGCTTCGATGTGCTTACCCTTATGCCACGAACTAAATCTGTGCGACATTTCGTGAAAATTGGCCGAACGGTCTAGGTGCTGTGCGTGAAACAGACATCCAGACCTACAAAGCTCAAAATATCCAGAGATCCAGACTTTCAGATTTATTATTAGTAAAGATAAAGATAATTATTTTATTTATTTTTGTCTATCCATGGCGTATATGTATCAGTCTGCAAATATCCTGTACATTGCCTCTCTTCACATGCAATATCTACAATATTATTTTGATTTTGACTGCTTAATCATTCTCTAAAATTGTTGCACATTACTTCTCTTCAATAATATGACCTTATTTTTGACTACCTAGGGCGCAGATGTGTCATTCTCAAAAAAAGTTTTCATCTTGAAAAGTCAACATCTTGAATTCAAATTATGTTTTTCGCAATCACGTGTATGTGTGTATGTAGGCGTGTGTGTTTGTGTGTGGGGGGTATGTGTGTTTGTGTGTAGAAGGTATATGTGTATGTGTGTGTAGGCATATGTGTTTGTGTCTGTGTGCAGGCATGAATGTGTGGGTAGTTGTGTGTGTGTATGTGTAGGTGTCTGTATGTATGCATGAATGTGTGATTAGTTGTGTGTAGGAGGTATGTGTATGTGTGTGTAGGCATATGTGTTTGTGTCTGTGTGCAGGCATGAATGTGTGGGTAGTTGTGTGTGTGTGTGTATGTGTAGGTGTCTGTATGTATGCATGAATGTGTGCTTAGTTATGATGTGTGATTAGTTATGTGTATGTATGTGTGTATGCTTTTGTGTGTGTGTGTGTATGTGTAGGCGTCTGTATGTATGCGTGTGTGTAGGTGTATGTGTGTAGGTGAATGTGTGTAGGTGAATGTATGTGTGTGTATGTGTTTGTGTGTGTGTATGCGCGTGTGTGTAGGAGATGGACGCAACCTGGAGACGGTTTTCGCGAGAGGAGCAGCATCGTGAGGAGCCGGTCGACGGTGATGGTGCGGAGGGTGGCGGGGGGGGGGGGGAAATAAAATGATAGCACGCCAAAAACAGTCAAGTGAGAACAATAAGCAATCGTGATTGCTCAAAAAAAAAAAAAAAAAAAAAAAACATGGACCCAGAAAATACTTTCATTTTCCCAACAGTTTTTATTTTTTTAGTTAATATTTTTAAATATCTGATTTTTCAAACAAGGCGTGGTCTTGATGACGTCACAAATGATGCACTTTGCCGCATCTTTCTACAACGTTTCCACATTATGATAATCGAGCAGCGAGTTAAAATCGCGCTCTACGCTTGCTATCAACCCCATCGTTGCCAATGCACGTGAGTAAAGATGCGAATTAAATATTTTGGACCGTGAAAATGGCAACACTGAATGGCATTTCATCATTTGTGATGTCACACGACAGAAGTGTAAACAATGAAAGCGCAACGATTTAAGTAATTTTTTAAAAAGATTAAACTTAAATAAATTATTCAAAAAGTGGTCAGATCCTATGTTTTTAAGCATGCTCTTTCAGAAAAAAATACTTTTAAAATTTTGGAAGCGACCCCATTCACGGTCAATAACAACAATTTTACTTTATTTATTTTCGCCTACCAACGGCGAACGTGGGTCAATCTCGAAAAATGTTGCCCATTGCTTCTCTTCGCATTCAATATCTACAATGCAGGGTTGTAAGAGTTTCGGCCAGTGGTGGTTTTAACCATGGTTAAAACCGGTTAAAACCGGCCGGGATAAAATCAGTTTTATCCGTTTTTGGCCACTTAGATAATTATCAAATTTTAAATGAAAACCAAATAATAAATTATTAAAAAGAAATGTAGAAATGTAAAACACACCATAATCAATCATCTTGCATTATTTATCTAAATAAAGTATGTTTTACATGAAATACACCGCCAGCTCAGTCATTTCCAGCCGAGGACTGCAGTTTCGTGCTTATTAGCACTCATCAGCCCGGCATAGGAAAGTGACTGAGCTGGAGATGGAAAACCTCTTAAGGAAGCCAAGAGTGCCAAACAAACTCCTATGCCGGGCTGATGAGTGCTAATAAGCACGAAACTGCAGTCCTCGGCTGGAAATGACTGAGCTGGCGGTGCATTTCACGTATTTCTGCTTTAGCCCTGGCTAATGGGCGGTAATTTACTGAATATGTTTTACAGTTTGTAGAAATTACAGCACGTTTAGACGATAAGGTTTACATGAAAAATATGCAGTAACATTAAAAAATAAAATTCTTACACACAAATGTACAAAGTATTTAGGTAATTTTGAAGAATAAATGAGAGAGAAAAAAAAGAGCTTCTTTTAGAAACATATAGGCATTTTTTAAAAACAAAACAAAAGGTACAGGGGGAAAACACTTTTGAAAATTAAAAGGCAACACTACTGAAAAGTTACTATATTTATGTTACAGGCTGTTTTGTATACCTTATGCCTTTTGTTTTAGTTGTGAGCAATTTCAGTTATTAATTTTAAAGAAAGTTAAAATTTGTTTACTACTATTTTTTATAATAATGTAAATTACTTCCACTAATATTAAATTTAATCAACTAAAATTGCAATGCTTAATTAAACAACTTCCAACTAACAGATTTATTAGTAGCAAAACACACATCTCTCACATACATACAAATGAGAAGTGTATTTTCACGTAATTTAGTTTTGGCCAGTCCTATGGTGGTTAAATCCAGTTTTGGCCGGTTTTAACCGGTTTTAGCCAGTGGCCTGGATAAAATCAGTTTGGTCCGGCCAAAACTACAGTGACCTTATTTATTTTTGCCTACCAATGGCGTACATTGGTCAATCTTGAAATACGTTGCGTGTTGATTCAATGTTACTTCATTTTTGATTGCCAATGTGAAAAGGGAAGCTGTGTACAATACATTATGGTTCGGCCTCAAAATGTGATGTACATTGTGTTCCTTCAAGTTTAACGTTTGCTGTTTTGCTTTATTTATTTTTGACTATTAGGGGTTACTGTACCTCAAAAATAATGAAACGATCAAAAATATTTTTATTGCTTATTTCAAAACAAAAAACTATTCTGAACACAGGGAAAAAGTTTCAATGCTTTAGCTCAAATATTTAAAAAGTGATGAGTGGTTTTAGGCCATGCTCGCTCTGTGTTCTTATGCAAAAGAAAAACTTTAAGCTGCTTTTTCTCGATGATGGGTATTTTTATGTTTTCATGTCATTAGAATCCCTAAGGATTTTTTTCTATTAAAGATACAGCTTTAAAGTAATCCTTTTTGCAGTTGGGATAACTTATTTGACAAAACTGTGCATTGGATAAGCTTTTTATGAATTACTTTAACGTTTAGAGCATACTAAACCTTTAAAAAACAATTTTAAAAAAAAACTTTGATTTTTTACATAATGAATCACAGAAAATTTTCGAATGAACTCATAAGCAAATGAATGCACAGATTTTTAGAGATGATTATAGTGATCGTTGGGAAAAAACTTGTTTTTAAATAATGCCAAAATACAAAAAGGCTTAGGGATTTTAAAAAGTTGAAATTTTCCTCAATTTTTTGAATTTTCAAAAAAAGTAGGCAATATTTTTTAAATTTTGAAAATAAATGATTGATTTTGAAATAAGTATGCATGTTATGGTAGCATAGAAATATAAAATTCATATAAATTAAAAGAAATTGCTTGAAAAGTACTGTGAACCTTTAAAACAAAATAATTTGTATATGTCTTTTGTTCATTAGCAAACTTAAAATTTCGTTGTAACATAAAAGTAGTTGCTCTTGATAATAGTATGAATTTTATGACATAAAACACCAAAACCGTTTTTTTTATGGGGTGAGGGGTAAACCCCACAAATTAGTGATGTGCCGGATCGTTAAAAAAAGTAGATCCACGGATACGGATCTGGATCATTAGTGTCAAGATCCGCGGATACGGATCTCAAAATTTTTTTTTTACCCAATTCAACTATTCAAGCGTAAAATTTGCATATCCGTCAAAAAGTAACGGATACGGATATCCGGAACATCACTACCACAAATGACCCCCGGGTGTGACCCATGCTAAGTACGCCATGGATGCATATAAGCATATTTACCCATAAAATAGAAATTCATGCTTATCAGAGAGTAATATAAACTTACAGTCGAACCTCCATATATCGAAGTAGCAAATTGCCGGGAAAAAATTCGATATATAGAGATTTCGATATATAGAAACGATCTCATTTTATCCTAAAAATTTCCTAAAACATTAAAATTAAAGCTAGTTTTCGTGTACGAAACCCAATTTCTAATTGATACGAGCATCGGAGTAAATGAAAGTTAATAGTTAAAAAAATAACAGAAATGACATTTTTGCGCCTTCCTACATCTTCATTCTTCGGCAACTCAACTTGATCCGCAACAAGAGGGGATTTTCGTTTTGACAATGTAATCGAGAGAAAAGTAAAAAATCAATCTACTTAACTTGAATGATTTTTACTGCAGCTAAAAAGACTAAGAACGATAATCAACAGAAACAAAAGGGATGACTTGAAAACTGATTTTACAATGTTACTGGTTATCAGATTTGAAACAAACTTGAGAGAATTTAAGAACTCCAGAACGAAAACAACGACCTAACTACACACCCCTCAACCTTAGAATCCTTATGAATCTAGTAGCAAATTTTAGTGAACATAATTTTCTCCCCTAACCTTAATTTTTCACGAGAAAAATAGTCTAAAGTGGGAAAAAATTTACGAATGTCTCGAAAAAAAAATCGATATCTAGAGATTTTTTTCGATATATAGAAACAATTTTTCTATGTAATGAACATCGAAATTTGCTGGGATTTCGATACATAAAAAATTTCGTTATGTGGAAGTTCGATACATGGAGGTTCGACTGTATATCATATCGCTCCCTCTTTACTAGTGAAGACGTGACGAAAATCGCGCAGAAGGAACGCTTGTTCAGAGCCGCTTCCTGAAAGTGCATTGATTGGGGGTGGAGGGACGATCGATCCTTCAGAGCAACAGGTGACATCCGTTTCTCTTTTTTTAAGAACAGTCATTTGGTGCGTTTTTTTTTTTTTTTAAATTATTTTCCGAAGGATTGACCTTAACTTTTCAATTCTTTAGTGGGTTCGCTCCAGAGCAAAAACAGTCGTCTTGGTCGGGGTCGGCCCTTTTCCCTCAAAGTCTGTAACTTTGTTTGTAGAGTATATTCAACTCTGAGAGCCGAACTTATTTCTCTTTTAATTGACCATGAACATTTTCTTTTTGAATATATATATATTTTTTTCAATACTATTAATAAAACCTTTTTTCGTTTTTTTTTTTTGGCACAAAGCATTTTACAAACAGTAAAAAAGTGACAGAAATTGGGACTTTTTTTTTCTCTTTTATTATTTTCCTTTTAATTTTCTATTTGTTATTTTATTTATTTATTTAGTTTTCTCATCACGGTTTATGTAAATAGTTATGCATATATATTTTTTCTTTTCGAACAAAACTATACCCATATGGGTTGATTTTAAATTTTCACATAAGTCATCCCACAATTTGTAAAATTTAATCAGTGGCGGCAATTCGAGGAGGGGGGGGGGCAAAGGGGGAGGGGACTGCCCCCGCACTTTTTTCACCGTCAAAGATTGCCTAAACGCTAAGATTTCCATTTCAAAACATTCTCGGTGAGATTATCCAAACATTAACAACACCAAATATTGTTTAAAATTTCAGTTTTTAGACTTCAATATTAAAAAAATTTCCGGGAGAAAATCCCTTCTTCCTTCAAATTCAAAGATGACCTAAATTGGCTTTGGGAAGACCCCAGTTTAAGGAAATAAATTCAGGAAGAGAATCCTCCTAGATAGCGTAAAACTGCGTTTTTAAGACTCCAATTTAGAAGGAAAAAAAAAAAAAAAATCCGGAGATATTTTTCTAAAGTCCGCAAAGGAAATTCAAAACTGAATTCTTAGGATTTCATCAGTTCAAAACAAATTCTGAGAGAACCTCTGAACTATTTCGTTCCTCCTTAAGTCAACAAAAGAGAAGTCTGAAATAACGTTTAAAAACCTATAAAAATCTTTAAAAAATGTTTTAAACATGGCAAAATTTGTGGGAGAGAACCCCAAACCGATTGGTCTAAGTTTGCTAAAGATGGCTTTAATTTGCGCTTTTAAGATATCGGTTTAAGATTTTTTTCTGAGAAGAGTCTTTCTTACCCTTACATTACCAAAGACAGTAAAAAACTTCTTCGTTTTTATTATAATTACTAGCGTTACCCACTCGGCTTTGCCCGTAGTATAAAATTAAAACGAGCTGATGTGTGCATCACATGACTTCCTGTTACTCCAATTTAATGTTATTTCCCCATTATTGGCAGTTTTAATGGGATTCAATAGTTTACTCTCTAAATACCGCCAATAATGGCCAAAAAAAAAAACAGATTTAAAAAAACCGCCAAATTTGTCGCCAAGTTGGCGACAAAACTTGGCGAGCAAATGACTGGCGATCTATCGCCAAGTGTCCGACAAATTATAAATACCACATGAGTTTACATTGAAATTAGCAAAGATTTTCTCCCAAAAAGGTGTAAAAGACCCTCTTCGGAGCATCCGAAGGCAACCAAAAAGGGAGGTGCACAACGAGACCCCACTAGGAGTCTACGTACCAAATTTTAACTTTCCAGGCCATACCGTTCTTGAGTTATGCGACTCACATACGCACATACATACGTACATACGTACATATGGACGTCACGAGAAAACGCGTTGTCATTAACTCGGGGATCTTCAGAATGGATATTTCGGATGTCTATACGTTTCTAGGCACATATCCACGTGTGGTTGAAACGGAAAAAAAACCTCAGCATTCATTCGGGGGGTGAGAAAAATGGAAGTTAAGGCCGATTTTTGAGTGAAATTTTTTTCGTGAATACAATACTTCCTTTTTCGTAAAAGGAAGTAAAAAGGTCATTTGGTTCGCCTGTATATTTACAAATGATGGATGATGAATTTCTCGCCTATATGCTATGTTTATTTGCTCGCCTATTTTATGCTAATTTGCTTGTCTAAGTTATGGTAATAATTTAATCGTCCATGTTATGGTGATTCTCTCGGTGCAGAGGAATTAAATCCGCCAATGGTGGAAAAAATAAAATCATAGAAAAAAATCAAAATTTCGAAAAATCGCTTCGAGGTGCTCATCCTTATGCTATAAACTAATTTTGTGCCAAATTTCATGAAAATATGCAGAACGATCTAGGTGCTATGCGCGTAACAGGCATCCAGACAGAGATCCAGCATTTTAGCTTTATCATTAACTAGAGGTACCCGCACGGCTTTGCCCGTAATAGAAAAATTAAATGTCTTTTGGTTCGCCTGTATATTTACAAATAGTATATGGTGAATTTCCTCGCCGATTGGCTCGTGCCCATCTTACGGTTCCACGTTATGATAATTTCGTAATTTACTCGTCTATCTTATGAATATTTTGTTCTTAAAATTGGAATGGAAAAAGAACCACATTAAATTTTCGAAACATCGCTTCGAGGTGCGCACACCCCCATGCTACAAACTAATTCTGTGCCAAATGTCATGAAAATCGGCCGAACGGTCTAGGCGCTGTGTGCGTCACAGAGATCCAGACTGACAGACAGAGATCCGGACAGAGATACTGACATACAGAGAGACTTTCAATCAGTGTTCATTTGAACGAAGACTCATTTGAACGAAGCAAATGTCTGTTTAGTGATATTTTGATATTTCAAATTTTAATATTTAATCCTTACTTCAGTGGACGAACACTAAACTCCAGTGGATGGCGTTCATTTTCAACCACTTTTTTGATTCCATTCCCTTAAAATGTCACAATAAAGCTATTATTTATCTGAGGATAAAGAAAGATTATTAATTCGACTTTATTTATATATTAAAAAAAAAACGTTACCGAAGACAACCCTGGAAATTTCTTTCCTTTCTTCGAACGTCGACAAAAACGGCGTTTTAAAAACTACAATGGGGTTGCTTCCTTCAGTTTTTGTCACTGAAATTGATAGATTAAGCAAAAAAAAAAAAAAAAAATGATTTGAATTTTTGGCATCTTGAATTCAAATCATGTTTTTCGCAATCACGAGCGTGTGTGTGTATGAATGTGCGCGTGTGTTTGTGTAGGCGCATGTGTGTGGTTGCGTTTGTGTGTATATGTATGCATGTGTGTGCGTGTTGCGTATGCAGTGCTGTGTGTGTACGCCCGTATGTGTGTAGGTGTTCGTGTGTGTGTGTGTGTATGTAGGCATATGTGTTTGTGCCTGTGTGGAGGCATGAGTGTGTGTATGTATGTGTGTGTGTGTAGGAGTGTGTGTTTGTGTCTGTGCGCAGGCATGAGTGTGTGTATGTGTGTCTAGGCGTGTGTGTGTATGCGTGTGTGTAGGATATGGACGCAAGCTGGAGACGGTTTTGGCAATAGGATCGTGAGGGCGGTGGTGCTGGCGTTAAAATAAAATGATAGGACGCCAAAACAGTCAAATAAAAGCAATAAGCAATCGTGATTGCTTAAAAAAGAAAACAAAACATGGACCCAGAAAATACTTTCATTTTCCCAACAGTTATTGTTTCATTACTTTTCTAAAATATCCAATTTTTCAAACAAGGCGTGGTCTTGATGACGTCACAAATGATGCACATTGGCGCATCTTTCTACCGCGTTTCTACGTTATGATAATCAAGCAGTGAATTAAAAATTGCGCTCTACGCTTGCTAGTACACTGGTACTATTGTTGCCAGTACACGTGAGTAAAGATACGAATTAAATATTGTGCTCTTTTGAATGGCAACAGTAAACGGCATTTCATCATTTGTGATGTCATCGGCAGAAGCGTTAAACAATGAAAGCACACCGATTTAAGTAATTTTTTAAAAAATATTAAAACTAAATTATTTCAAAAATGGTCAGATCCTATGTTTTTAAGCATGCTCTTTCATAAAAAAAATACTTTTAAAATTTTGGAAACGACCCCATTCCAAAACATTCACGCGAGAGAACATCAGAAGCCACTCCCCCCTCCCCCAGTCACTCAAGATAGTCTGAAATCGTCTTCAATTTCCAAAAATAATTTGCCCCCGCTCTTTTAAGCTCCACTCGCCGCCTCTGAATTTACGGTTTTTGAATATGTACAAAGGGATGGTGTAGTAAATTAAAAAAAAAAAAATTGTTTGTAGAGTCGGAGCCGGGGTCGATGGCTCTAAATTTACAGAGTCGGAGTCCGAGTTGGTCATTTTCCCTCCCACTCCGTTGCCCTCGTAGTAAGTGATACAACAGCCTTAAACAATATTTCAATCTTTGAGTCTTAGCATCTTTAATTTTTCATATTTACACGTTTGTCATGATAAAATAGCAAAATAAAAGCTTGAAAACGTTCGGGTGGAAAATGCGGAGCAAAAGAACTTCTACTGCGGAGCCGCGGAGCTTCGCCATTTTGTGGAGCAGCTCCGCAAAATGCGGAGCAATTGGCAACCCTGCGTGATACATCTAACGCACTTATAGAGCCATCAAACACCACTCAGAGTCACCCGAATACGCTCCTCTTTCCTAATCGATCGGCGTTCGAATCTTCATCGGCGACAAAAAGGAAGAAAGGAAGAATCGCGCCATTCTTCGATGGGGTGCCGATGAGAAGACATTCTCATTAGCGCGGATAAATATTGCACACCCCATCATAGAACGAATAAAACAATCGATGGAGCGGGAAAATCGCGCTTTCGTCTCGCGGATCAATTTTAGCACTTCGTCGCGAAGCGGAACGGAAGCACGCGATCGAACATTCGCGCTCCCTCCGCGTTTACGCTTCATAGTGGAACATTTCCTTTTTACTTCCTTTTACAAAAAAGGAAATATTGTATTCGCAAAAAAATATTTCATTCAAAAATCGACCTTCATTTCTATTTTGCTCACCCTCGAATGAATGTTGAGTTTTTCTTTTCGACCCGACCACACGTAGATAAGTGCCTAGGAACGTACAGACACCCGAAATATCCATTTTGACGACCGCCGAGTTAATTAAAACGAATTTTCTCGTGACGTCCGTATGTACGTATGTATATGCGTATACGTATGTATATGCGTATGTGTGTATGTATCTCGATTAATCAAAAACGGTATGTCTTAGAAAGTTGAAATTTGGTACGTAGATTTGGATGTAAACTCAAGTGGTGTTATCATTTGGCGGACACTTGGCGATGTATCGCCAGTCTTCTTGGTCGCCAAGTTTTGTCGCCAACTAGGCGACAAATTTGGCGATTTTTTTTTTCTGAAATCTGGTTTCAATTTGGCCTCTGTTGGTGATATTTAGAGAGTAAACGATTGAATCATATTAAAACTGCCAATAATAAGAAAATGGCATTAAACTAGATTAAAAGGAAGTCATGTGATGCAAACGTCAGCTCGTTTACTTCCTTTTACAAAAAAGGTTAAAGTATTGTATTCGAGAAAAAATGTTCAATCAAAAATCGATCTTAATTTCCATTTTGCTCACCCCCGTTGAATGTCGAGTTTTATTTTTTTCGCCCCAACCACACGTGCATGTATACCTAAGAACGTATAGCCGCCCGAAATATCCATTTTGACGATTGCCGAGTTAATGACAACTCGTTTTCTCGTGACGTCTGTATGTACGTATGTATGTACGGATGTTATGTCACATAACTCAAAAACGGTATGTCCTAGAAAGTTGAAATTTGGTACGTAGACTCCTAGTGGGACCTAGTTGTGCACCTTTAATTTCGGTTGCATTCGGATGTTTTTAAGGGGGTCTTTCGCCCCTTTTTTGGGGGGAAATCATTGTTAATTTCGATGCAAACGGTTAACAGGTATGCAAATATTTTCGCTATTTTTTGAAATTCACATTAAATTAATAGATTATTCTAATTTTTCGACCCATATAAAGAATCGATATATTTTTCCAATGTGTAAATGGTCCAGAAGTTATCAAATTAATATCTGCAAAGTTGTTGAAATTGATTTACACATTCATGAATAACGTGTTTTATTCCTTTTACTAGTGGTACCCGCACGGCTTTGCCCGTAATAGAAAAATCAAAAGATCTTTTGGTTTGCCTGTATATTTACAAATAATGTATGGTGAATTTTCTCGCCCATTGGCTTGTACCCATGTTACGGTTCCACGTAATGATCGTTTCGTAATTTACTCGTCCTTCTTATGATATTTTTGTTCTTAAAATTGGAATAGAAAAAGAACCTCATCGAATTTTCGAAAAATCGCTTTGAGGTGCACACCCCCTGCTACGAACTAACTTTGTGCCAAATTTCATGAAAATCGGCCGAACGGTCTAGGCGCTATGCGCGTCACAGACATCCTCCGGACCGACTTTCAGCTTTATTATTAGTAAAGAAATTGCATGCGTCCACTTTTCCCGATTCAGGAACAAATTTTTTTCAAACAGTTCAGATGTTCTATTATTTTGAATTCGGGTTGTATTATCATCAAATTGGCGTAAAAGGAAGTCATGTGATGCACACATCAGCGCGTTTACTTCGTGATACAATGACGTTTCTCGTAATTAAGATTTTGGACGAAGTTTCTGCGAATTCTGTATTCATTCAATTATCTAACTGATGAATATTTTTAAGATAGAGAAGCAACAATGTCAATTTGAAAAATCGCGTACGTATCGGGTGGAATAATTAAGGTTCATGTGTTGTGACAGATTGACTCCGGAGGAATGAAATGAATTAAATGCTCATTTTTCGCTCAATAAATGACCTTATTTTTCACGAAATAAAAAACATGTTGTTTTTGGCTCATTTAGCGTTACTAAATAAAGCATTATGAGTGAAATAGTTTAGAAAATTATGCCAATAAAATGAGTGAAAAAAAAATGAATTTTGACATCTTGAATCCAAATTATGTTTTTCGCAATCACGAGTGTGTGTGTGTGTATGTAGACATATGTGTTTGTGTCTGTGTGCAGGTATGAGTGTGTGGGTAATTGTGTGTATGAGTATTTGTGTGTGGGGGGAAGTGTATTTGTGTGCAGGCATATATATTTGTGTCTGTGTGCAGGTATGAGTGTGTGGGTAGTTGTGTGTAGGAGTATTTCTGTGCGGGGGGGGGAATGTGTATGTGTGTGTAGGTATATGTGTTTGTGTGTGTGCAGGCACGAGTGTGTGGATAGTTGTGTGTATGAGTATTTCTGTGCGGGGGGGGGGAATGTGTATGTGTGTGTAGGTATATGTGTTTGTGTGTGTGCAGGCACGAGTGTGTGGATAGTTGTGTGTATGAGTATTTGTGTGCAGGGGGGGGGAATGTGTATGTGTGTGTAGGTATATGTGTTTGTATCTGTGTGCAGGCATGAGTGTGTGTATGTATGCGTGTGTGTATGTGTTTGAGTGTGTGTATGTGTTCGTGTATGTGTGTATCTGTATGTATGTATGTATGTGTGTGTATGTGTTTGTGTGTACGTGCGTGTATGTATGCGTGTAAGTGTAGGACATGGATGCAACCTGGAGACGGCTTTCGCTGTAGGAGCAGCATCGTGAGGCGGCCGGTCGACGGTGATGCTGCAGAGGGTGCTGGCGGGAAAATAAAATCATAGCACGGCAGAAACAGTCAAATGAAAGCAAAAAGCAATCGTGATTGCTCAAAAAAAAAAAAAAAAAGAAAAAGAAAAAAAGAATTTCGTAATGGTTGTAACAATTTATCAATGTTGCGCATTGTTTCACTTTCATTTACTTTTCAAGTAGAAATTAATTTATTTAATTCCTATTTAAGTATATATTTGGCATAAAAAAGTCAAATACTATTTAAAGAATAAGCATTATTCTTATATAGGGTCATTCCATAGAAATGTCAACCTCAACCTCAGAAATTTTTTCTCCACAAAGCCTTAATTGGGACCAATCATTTTATTCAGCATACTTTCTAGTACATAAATCCAGTAACAGTTAGAAAAAAATTCATTCGGTGTTTTTCTTCTGGCTCTAAACGTGCGAGGTTGTAGAAAAGGCTTAGCATGTGAAAAAAACATGCGTCTACGTTTTCTTGTGTAATGTAAAGAATTTTGCAAATTTTTAAAAGAACTATGTTTATTCTAAATGATTAGATGTTGGCCCAATAAAATTAACTGTTCTTTTTGCATACATTATAAGATAAGTATTTTAATTAGTTTGGTTATTTCACTGAAAATATTTACGTTACGTTAGTCACGAAAATGTACTATTTTCTGCTTAAAAACTAAACCAGATGATTGAACCAAACAGCACTTTTTATTTTCTTACATCTGTGCCATATCTACTTAAAAAGTGCAAAATATTTATTTTAGTATCAGTAGATATAAAATAATTAGTGTGAATAACGTAACGTTTAAGCTGTGACTAACGTAACAGTTTGCATGTGACTAGCGTAACATTTTAAAAATGACTGCTAATATTTAAAACTTATTTAATTTAATGTACATTTTCATGAACAATTTTGAATATGTAGGCATTCTATATTGATTAAAAATATAAAGGGTGAAAAATACCAGTGATATTACATTGTAAACCTTCTGTTTACTTAGAAAAATAATTTTTTAAAGGTCTTTAAAAAGATACTTCCTATTTAAAGAATTATTAAAAAAGAAAAAAAGGTGAGTAAATCAAAATGAGTACTCTGCTGAATGTGCATTCAACACAAGAATCCAAGCTTAAGAATTAAGATACTGGAAATACAGTCTTAACAAAGGAGAACGTCTCTATTTTTTAGAAAATACATCTCCTCCTACTATTAAAATGAAGTAATGGCTACTCGTTGGAAAACATTTGAAGATGTTACATGATACAGTGACAATAAACGCTGCTGCCATATATTTCAGAAAATGCAAGAATGATCATTTAGAAATTCGAACATTTGCGATGATATCTGGAATTAAAATGCATTCTGTAAAAATGTTCAAATATTTTTTTTTCAATATTACATTTTAATTCAAAAGGATGCACAACACTATTCGTTCAATGAATCAGTAAATCTTAAAAAATAATATGCCATTGAAAAGTAGTACGGAGTTTCTTATGACAATAACTGGTATATCGGCAGAATACTAGAATTCGGTGAAACTATCAACTTGCATAAAGTTATTTTTTAAAAAGAGAGATATTTAGGATTTAATTAGCCCAAAATGATGCTATTCAGTTTGTAAAAGCAGTTTTTTTTATTTGTTTATTTTTTTCGCACATTCACATTGAGTTAATTGAACTGAATCCTTCCATTCAATTTCTTACACTAATATGGGAAAAAAAGTAAAGAAAGAACCATAATGCAACACAAAGAAGGTTCCTAGAAAGTGTAAAAGTAATATAAGAGCAAGAGATTAATTACAAGAAGTTTTTTATATGCGTTCATTGCTTGTTATTCGATGGTTACGTTAGTCACGTTACGTTAGTCACACACAGTTTTTCGTAAAAGTAACATTAAGGGCCAAAAAAGATTCATCTGTAATAAATCTGTAGTACATTTTTAAAAATAGATTGTTTACCTCTTACAAATATATCGGCCAATTTTAAATGCTTGCGTAAGTTTCAGAAAAATTTGCCTCGTAACATAAGCATTGTTTCTCAGGGTTGCAAAAATGTTACGTTAGTCACGATGCCTTTTTGGGTGAAAAAACACCTGCCAGCGCTTATTTTGCTTGAAATTCGTGGTAAAAATGAAAAATAGTCACCTTGTACATTTTAAATCTGCATATTAAACCAAAACACATTAATTTTTACTCCCGGTGTAAGTAAAAAGAGTTTGAAAACCAGCTGCGAATGTTACGTTAGTCACTATGGAATGACCCTATATATTAATCATCTTCTCTATTCTCATTTTATATGCTTATTTACTTTCCATATATTCTTATTCATAATCAGCGTTTCCACTTTCTAATTGTCTTAAGATATGACCTTTCATCGGTAATGTCAAATTAATTAGCATTCGAGTGTTCGTTTTCGACTGCGATTCCTTTTCGCAATCAGCCAGATGCCTTCGATCAAACAGGTTGCTGCTCACATTCCTAGCTCATTTACTATTCCCGAGGAAAACGAATCGATTTTAGCGACACGCACTGTAGCAGGTGCCGCCGAACATTCTTCGTTCGAAAGAGAGAACGAAGAAATGTTCTTCGGTCGCGTAACCTGGAAAATTGAAATTTGAAAGAATGTTGCTCCAATCAAAAAAGTTTCTTTTGAAAAAAAGAAACATTTCTATTTGTATCAACCGCTCTATACATGTGTCTATTTATTTTTGTCTATCTGTGATATATCTACTCATTTATAACCACCTATTTATATCTATCGATTTATATATTAAAATCTAACTCCTACGTTCTTATTTTTATCTGCCTTTTTTAATCTCTCTATCTTTAGCAATTTATATCATGTATGCATGTGTCTACCACTCTATATATGTATCTATTTATCTACTTATTTATTTCTGTCTATCTGTACTATATCTATCCGTTTGTAACCACTTATTTATATCAATGGATTTATCTATATAAATCTATCTCTTCCATTCTTATTTTTATCTATATTTTTTAATAACTCTGTCTTTAGCAATTTATATCGAGTATTATCTATCTACATCTATCTATGCTATATCTATCCATTTATTTCAACTTATTTAAGTCGAGCTGTAGCTTTCGGTATTCTGCCCATTATCTATTTGTCTAACGGGATCGTGGCAGGGTTGGCAAAACCCGGGTTTTTTTTTTAAAGCCCATGGACCGAGGGTTTTTTGCGCTTTTTTAAATAAAACACATAAAAAACCAGCTAAAGCTGGGTTTTTTTTAAAAGAAATGTGTTTTTTTTTCTTTTTTTAGGGAAAATGTGGGGAACTTGTAGCATATTGTAGCGTAAGTATATGGACAAAGCACAAAGATGTCTTGGGGGTACAAAAAGCTGGAAAATTCAGCGTTTTCTGAAGAAAAGTAAAAAAGACGACAAAGCCCAAATATGGTGAAGTTTCAGATTTTTTTAGTTTCCATGATTACCAACAGTTAGGGCAAAGTTTCTTCTCGGGTGATAAAATCTATTGTTCGTTTATTTGCTTTTAATTACTACTTTTTTTTTTTGCATTTTACTTTATTGTATTTCATTTTATTATGCAAAGCTACTGTAGAACCTCAAGTAGTTCAAATCCCTTTTTACTGAATTCCAGCTTAATCAAGACATTTCTTTGAATTTCATGTTGCCTGTTTTTCTATTTCTGTGTACAGAGTAAGAAATATTAAACTTTTTCGTAAGATAATGAAAATACTGTACATCCTATTCTGTTTCCTGTCCGACCGTTTGTAACACCTGTTAATTTCTAAAAAATATACCTTGTTTATTCAAGATTTGTGACGTGTTGGTTTGCAGAAAATAATTCACATGAAAGCCTTTTAGCTAGAGTAGTTTCTTCTGTACAATCTACAAATATCGAGAAAATCAGACGTGAGACCGGACTTAGTCAAGATAATTTGAGTTATTTATTGACCAGTTAAAGAAAAAAGTTAAATATATTTATTTAAAATATATTTGAAGTATTTTTTTTTTTTTAGAAGTTTATATAAAAAATCTTTGAAGTATTTTTTAATGCCGTCAAGAGTCAAGAAATGCTATTAAAGTTCAAAATTCATTTTGTATGTCCATTGTCTGTGGTAAAGAGCAAATGAAAAAAGAGTTTAAATTGTAAAAGTATTTAAATTAATTAATTTTGTAAAAAAATTCTCAGAAAATTTAAAAAAACCCAAAAGTGGGTAAAATAATGTTTTTTTTAATGGGTTTTTTCAAAAAAACCCATTGGGTTCAACCCAATCGGGTCCGATCCGGCCAACCCTGGATCGTGGTGACCTGATAGGTATGGCGTCGAGCCCGTAACTAGAGAGTTCCGGGTTCAGTGCCAGTTTGGCGAAGATGCTGACGGGGGCTTGTTAAATGTGCACTGATCATAAAGTCCTCCACGTGATTTAATGTGTGGGAGTATGTTGGGCCGGGGGTTGTTCGACTTCTGGTTTGGATCAAAACTTCGAAATTTTATTAGAAGGTGCTTCCATCTCTCGTGTGCTGTCTGGGTCCATTCGGACTTCCACATAAATGGTGCTCGTTGAAAAGTAAGCCGTCCCTTACTACCTTTAATCAACTAGCGATTGCTACTCGGTTTTCCGAGTGGTATTGGCAACATCAACATCTATCTGTATCCTAATCCGTTTATATCAACCTTTTTTAATCTATCAATTTATCTGCATAGGAGTTTCTCCTCTATAACAATTTTTATCGATCTATTAATCTCTATCGAACATTTTTTTCCATGCATTATTTTTTATATATTTGTCTATTTACATCTATCTATGCTATATCTATCCATTTATGTCTATTATATATATATATATATATATATATATATATATATATATATATATATATATATATATATAATCAACCTAATTTTAGCTATTTATGGTCATATAGTATTAGCTAATTATCTATCGGTTTATGCATCTACACACATATTGGTCTATCATTGGTCTATTTTTTCATATCTTTACTAATAATAAAGCTGAAAGTCTCTCTGTCCGGAGGATGTCTGGATCTCTGTGACGCGCATAGCGCCTAGACCGTTCGGCCAATTTTCATGAAATTTGGCAAAGTTAGTTTGTAGCATGGGGTGTGTGTACCTCGAAGCGATGTTTCTAAAACTCGATGTGGTTCTTTTTCTATTCCAATTTTAAGAACATTTTCCCGAGCAAAACTATCATAAGATGGACGAGTCAATTACGAAATTATCATAACGTGGAACCGTAACATAGGCACTAGCCAATTGGCGAGAAAATTCACCATACATTATTTGTAAACATACAGGCGAACCAAGAGACCTTTAAATTTTCTATTACGGGCAAAGCCTTGCGGGTACCACTAGCTTATTTATAACCATCTAGCCATTTATATCCATGTGTATTTAGCTATCAATTTCCGTCAATCTATCTTTATCTATTTATACCACGTATTATTATTATCTCTTTATCTGTGTATACATCTATCTGCCTGTGTGTACATATATCTTTTTATATCGTTCATCTATCTTTATCTATTTATACCACGTATTATTATTATCTCTCTATCTGTGTATACATCTATCTGCCTGTGATTACATCTATCTTTTTATATCGTTCATCTATTTTTATCTATTAATACTATGTATTATTATCTCTCTATCTGTGTATACATCTATCTGCCTGTGTGTACATATATCTTTTTATATCGTTCATCTATTTTTATCTATTAATACTATGTATTATTATCTCTCTATCTGTGTATACATCTATCTGCCTGTGTGTACATATATCTTTTTATATCGTTCATCTATTTTTATCTATTAATACTATGTATTATTATCTCTCTATCTGTGTATACATCTATCTGCCTGTGTGTACATATATCTTTTTATATCGTTCATCTATCTTTATCTATTTCTACCACGTATTATTATTATATCTCTATCTGTGTATACATCTATCTGCCTGTGTTTACATCTATCTTTTTATATCGTTCATCTATTTTTATCTATTTATACCACGTATTATTATTATCTCTCTATCTGTGTATACATCTATCTGCCTGTTTGTTTGTATCTATCTTTTTATATCGTTCATCTATTTTGATCTATTTATATCTATCTGTCTATCTATATCTGCATGGGTACAAGAAAATCTCACCCCATGAAACATTTCTCTCTGCGCCATCCTATTCATCGTCAGGTTTTCGAATAATTTCGGGCACCGAGAAAACTTTTTCGAAAACAGTTACAAAAGAAAAGATCGTACCCGACCAAAAAAAGCGATATTCCGTAAAACAAAAGAAAGTTTATTGTTTGCTTCCGTTGTTTGCGAACAAACGTTGGTAGGAAAATATCGTCTGTCGGTAGTGTTCTGTTTCTTTTTTTTTTCCTTCACAAAACTCCTTTTAGAATGCCATTTTTATTTTATTTCCGGTCGTTTGAATCCTTTTGTATAAATTTATTGTTCGAATGGAAATGAGAGATATCACGACCACTCACTTTTTCAAGCTGTCGTTTCGAAGATTTTTGTTCTTTGGCGCTTCCATCTTCAAAGTTAACTTTTTTATTCGTATTGAAAATAAATGTTACAACTTACGTTTCGCTTTAAGGAAGATATTGCAAATCTTTCAAAAAATAATTAATTGATTAGTTAGTAAAAGTAAAAATAAAATAAACTTTGTCTCACTGACAAATAAACTGTAGACTACAAAGTGACAATAAGAAAAACGAAGCAAATAATACACAAAGGATATGTTTTTTTTTTTTTCATTTATTTCTTGCACGCAAAAACATATAAGTTTAACTTTTATTCAAAGAGCACGGAAGGGTGTGAGCGACTGTACCATTTGTTCGGTCGTTTTAAGTAAATGTTTTAATTTTTCTCGGCAAAAATGCTCAAATTTTAATCTTTTTTTTCAAGTAATTAATTACACATTTACGTAAAGTATGAAATAACGTTCTCCGCAAACAGCAGACGAGATAAAAAAAAAAAAAAAGTAAAAAAATCCCGCTTCATCAAATTCTTTTCGCGTTGCATTCCAAAAAAAAAAAAAAACGAGCTGATGTGTGCATCACATGACTTCCTTTTACTCCAATTTAATGTCATTTTCCCATTATTGGCAATTTTCACGTGATTCAATAGTTTACTCTCTAAATATCACCAACAGTGGCCAAATTAAAATCAGATTTAAAAAAAATCGCCAAATTTGTCGCCAATTTGGCGACAAAACGGCGACCAAAAGACTGGCGATATATCGCCAAGTGTCCGCCAAATTATAACACCACTTGATTATACATCGAAATTAACAATGATGTCCCCCCCAAAAAGGAGCAAAAGACCCCTTTAGAAACACCCGAATGCAACCAAAAGGGGAGGTGCACGACGAGACCCCACTAGGAGTCTTCGTACCGAATTTCAACTTTCTTGGACATACCGTTTTTGAGTTATGCGAGATACATACACACATACATACAAACGTCACGAGAAAACTGGTTGTAATTAACTCGGGGGTCGTCAAAATGGATGTTTCGGTTGTCTGTACGTTCCTAGGCATATATCCACGTGTGGTCGGGTCGAAAAAAGAACTCAACATTCATTCGAGGGTGAGAAAAATGGAAATGAAGGCCCATTTTTGAGTGACAATTTTTTCGCGAATTCAATACTTCCTTTTTTGTAAAAGGAAGTAAAAAAGACAACAATAAACAGTGCAGACGAAAAGAAATTTATTTCTGCAAAGAAATATAACAATTGCAGGTGATAATAATAAATAGGTTGGTGGGTTGCACGGCGATAAGGCGTTGGACTCGTACGCCTTTGGTCCTGGGTTCTGAACCCGCGTTTCAAGTGTCCCGTCAATGGATTTTCGACATGCAGAAAATCGTCAATGCCTCGCTTGGAATCGAACACTCTTTTGTCAAAATCAAGTTCCTTGTGCGATTTACATCGCGAGATCCAAAGTGCACTGTATCTGGGGGGGGGGGGGGGTGGAACTGGGCGTCAAAATTCTCTGTGCTATTGATATCCGCGCCTTATGGTGGTAAGAGCGAAGGATCGCACTAATTCTGCAAAAGTATGAGGCAGCCCCATTGGAAAGAAAAAAAATAACAGAAAGAGAATAAATATGCAACACAACAGACGATAGATTTACAAATAGCAGTAACAAGCAGGATTGCTAGGTTTGACTAACACATACGATCGCTACACTGTTAAAACTACAGGTTGCATTCGGCACCTTTCAGGGGTGAAACGCTTGTTCACCAGCGGCACCCATTACGGAGCCGAAATTGCACCTCTAACTAGGGTGAAAAACAGGCACCTTTCAAAAAGTAGGCAGCCGGGGTGAAAAGAATGAACCTACGGAGAGAGAAATGGCACCCTTACTGTAGATCCTCCTCCCCCCCCTCCCCCGTATTGTGTGCTTTTTTGAATATAATTGTGTTTTTTTTTTCTTTTTAATAGTTTTGTTTTGATTCATGACAGTCTACGTTTTGCACACTTTTCACATTGCATGAATTCAGTACTGGAAATGATTAAAACTTGTAATTACAGCATTTGATCATATTTCAGAGTTTTCAACATAGTTAAGGAGTGCTCATTGCTTTAATTCATCTGATCATTCTCTACATCAGTGTTTCTCAACCTCTTTTGACCCACGGGCGCGGTAAAAGCAAATGAAAAACATTGCGGATCTGTGAAATTTTTATCCTTTTCTTAAAAATAAATAATAATAATTATAATAACTCTCGGGGCGGTAAAAAAAACTTGTGAAAAAACTCTGCGTACTGATAAGTTTTTTTTTTTTACAAAGTAATATTAAAAATGAATAAAACAATAAATATCTACAGACTTTATTTGGTATCAAAGAGTTGTCACAAATATATTTAAAGTTAAAGACGAGTAATTATTTCAATAATCATAGTTAAGTTAATGATTATTTGTGAGAAATAACCGCACCGAAAGTAAAATGTAGATGTACTTATGAATTATTTACATGAAGAGCCAAAAATATTCTGGGATATTAAAGTTACGGAAAAACAAAATCCTTTCTCGAACGTTAAAAATTTCAATCAAGAGTAACAATAAAATAAAATGCATATGAAATTTTTCGACAGTTGAAAAACCTAAAGAAATAAGAAATTCCTAACGCTAACGAAACATTAAACGCTAACAGGAAATGATTCAAACACTTGAACGAAAAAGAAAAAAAAAAAGCTAGACGGAGAGAGATTTCCTTTTTATTTTTTTGCGCTCGCTGTTGTGTAGTAATCTACAAAGCACAAGAATCATTTTTATTTAGGTTCTCACTTGTTGATTAGTGATAAATTGCGGTTATTATTTTGGTGATTAAATGTTGCTTATCGAGTACTCAAGAAAATAATGATAGATATATTTAGTAGCGTTCTGAATGATGGAAATTTCACGACAGTAACGGTCAACTGAAAATAAACAACTAACGGTACTACGGTATCGTAACGAACTACCGGTAACTGAAAAGCATTAAACGTACTTTTAACTATGTTTGAAAGCCCTAAAACCTACAAAGTGATCAAAAGCTGTACTTACTTGTTATTTTAAAGAATTATCCTAGAAAAGTTGAGATTTAATCCAATAGTGTACTTCATTCAATGTGAAAGACATTGAAGCCACGCTTAGATGCAACCTATCATTCGTCCGCCATATTGAAGTGGTTGAATGGTGAATGTATGCCGGAAGCGCATGCGCTAGCAAGTCATTTTGCGATTGCTTGCTGTTTTGGCACCCCTGTCTACGATTGTCTGCTGTTTTCGCACCCCTGCTCTACTTCCTGGCTAGTATTGCACCCTTGGGCCCCTTGCTTTCACCTTAGGGGGAATATATTCACTCGTCTGGAACCTCTGGTTGTAACAGTGTAAGTTACTTCGTGCAACTTAGTTTCTATAAGCATTTTAATTCGAAAAAAATTGCATAAATTAATGAATAAAGTAAGCCGAGAAAGCTTTGAACTCCGTGCAAAAACTTCTCGATTCATTTTCTTTTACTGAATTCAAAACTGTTATAAGCCTGCACATAAATATAAAAATCTTTAAAGAATAACATATTGAAGCAATAAATTGATTATCTCTACATGTATAAAATGAAGTCTCCATAAAGCGTCTGTGTGTTTGAACTCGCAAGACTCGAGAACTATCCGGCCAATTGCGCTGAAATTTTCAGTTTGTTCCTTTAAGTCCTGAAGAGGTTTGCCGACCAGTTCGAAAAAAATTCGATGAATAGTTCTTTTCTTATTCTAATTTAGGCCCAAATTCTCGATTATGGGGGTAAAAATTACTTGCATATATTAATACTACATATTGTTGGAAAGAATAGAAATTTCCGCGTTCTACACAATTTGTTTCAATACTCTAACTTAATTACGATGGGAGTTGTTTGCATTTTTAGCTCGAATTTGTTTAGGCTTAGCTGAAATTTAGGCATTACTTTCTTCATTGAATCCATCAATAAAAAGTGAAGGGATTGTCCCACAGTTTTCTTTTTGACAGCATTGGAAAGAGCGACTTCTTTTACTCCAGATATAACTCGACTTTTGGTCGAAAGTTCAACCCTCTATCTCCATTAGAAAAAAAGTTGCAAGCGAATTAAATGAAGTTAAAAGATCTGTTCTTTATTCAAGTTTTTAACCATTTTATTTTCCGTTTCCACGTAACGCTATTTGAGTCCATTGTTTATTTCTATCTTTATCATTCTCAATTCCTTAACTTATTTTACTTTGTGTTTCCATGGTTACGCTTTTTAAATCCATCTTTCTCATTTAAATTTCTTAAAAGTATTTTAATATCTGTCGTCATTGTCTGGAGGGGAAATTTTGCATGATGGTTTTTTTTCTTTTATTTAAGCCTGATTGTTGAATATACGTCACTTGACAAAATTTTTATTCTCAAAGTAGACCGGGCAAAGCCGGGCAACGCAGCTAGTTATTTATATAATAATCAATATTATAATTAAATTTCATTCAATATATAATGAAGGGGAAAAAATAAAGAGAAAGAAATACAACAAAGTAAAGAAATAAAATCACTTGAATAAAATACAAATGCAGCATTTCCGTCTTCAAATCCTCGCAACATAAACAAAAGTAAACACACTATTAATAGTTGAAGAAAACCGTTCTTTAAAAATGGATCAAGACGACGAATCGCGCTCAAATGAGAGGTGCTGAGAAAAATGCCATTAAAATGCATCGTCTGGTGAGGGTGGAACACAAGAGTCGTCTGGGAGCAAAGAGGGGATGAAAAGGTGATATTATATCGTCTAGAAAGTAATTCGATTTCGAACGAAGTTTCAATGCGTTGGTTCCGACAGGGAAAAAAAAAGGAAGCCGACGTTGATTGATAAATATTTTCTGCGTTAGTATTTATCGACTTGACGAAATTTAGAGTTCGGTAAATAAAAATTGCGCTGCGTCATTTGTTGATATAGTTCTTCTTGATCTCATTTGCTATAAAAAACACCAGCAAAAGAAATAGATTAAAAAAAAAAAAATATATTAATTTGAATTTTTGGCATCTTGAATTCAAATTATGTTTTTCGCAATCACGAGCGTGTGGTTGTATGTATGAGTGTGTGTGTTTGTGTAGGCGCATGTGTGTGGGTGCATGTGTGTGTATGTATGCATGTGTGTGCGTGTAGGCGTTCGTGTTTTTGTGTACGCGCGTGTGTGCGTTCGCGTGTGTGTATGTATGTAGGCATGTGTGTTTGTGTGTGTATGTATGCATGTGTGTGCGTGTAGGCGTTCGTGTTTTTGTGTACGCGCGTGTGTGCGTTCGCGTGTGTGTATGTATGTAGGCATGTGTGTTTGTGTCTGTGTGCAGGCATGAGTGTGTATGTGTGTGTGTAGGAGTGCGTGTGTGTGTATGTATGCATGTGTGTGTGTGTTGTGTATGCAGTGCTGTGCGTGTAGGCGTTCGTGTTTTTGTGTACGCGCGTGTGTGTGTATGTAGGCATGTGTGTTTGTTTCTGTGTGCAGGCATGAGTGTGTAGGAGTGTGTGTGTAGGAGTGTGTGTAGATGTGTGAGTGTGTAGTTGTGTGTATGTATGCGTGTAAGTGTAGGACATGGTCGCAACCTGGAGACGGCTTTCGCAAGAGGAGCAGCATCGTGAGGAGCCGGTCGACGGTGGTGCTGAAGAGGGTGCTGGTGGGAAAATAAAATCATAGGACATCAAAACAGTCAAATGAAAGCAATAAACAATCGTGACTGCTCAAAAACATACGCTATATACAAGACAGTCTTTATACAGAGCGTTCCGTTTTAACCTACAAGAACTCTACTTTCGCAACCGTCAGTCCTCGATGCATAATTTCAATTACAAAAATATTTAAAATCAGATGCAGAGTTAATATATTTAAAATTTGAAGTAAAAATAAAAATGATACAAAATTTAATTTTTTACACGGTCCTATAGTTCGTCTTACTTATATTCAGGGAAATAATCTCCATTGAAAAAAGCAATTCCAACGCAAGAACTTTGAAATTATTACGACTCATATTCACCGAGATATGAAACACAGCGTTTTGCGACTTACACCACTTTTCCCTCGCCGTGAATAACACGTTTTGGGGGGAAATATAGCAGTTCACAAGTGTTTAAAATTATATGTGTGCAGAGTGTGGTTTTTCAAATTGTTCGAAGTGTTGCAAAGGGTTTTTGTGCATCACTGCATAACATTGCATGAATTTTTGAATAGTAATGAAAAATATAAATACCTTGTTTTTTTTTTTTTACTTTAACAATCTGTCACTCTTCTTAAAGGGCGATACTTTCCAATCTTATCTTCTGTATGGTCCCTTAAAATTTTGAACTGGAATATCTCCTTTAGTTTTGGTGACACAAATCCTTTTTTTTTTTTAAATATCTATAAATATCTATTATTTTATTATTTTTTTTACTTTTTAAAATGAAGTAATAAATTCATTTATTTCAAAGCAAATGCTGAGGTGTAAAAATATGTAAAAATATTAATTTATTGATTTTATTTCTCTGATCACAATATTCTTCTGATTTTTACTTTGCTTGAATGAATGAATGAAATTTTATCTATTTAAAAGTAAACATATTTAAAAACAAAAAAATCTATTAAAGAGAGTATTAACTGAATATTACTTTTTTAAACTGGTTTTATTACTTTTTTAGAAGCTAAGGGCAGACCTCTTTGCCAACACTCACGGATTTAAATACGATCTCAATGTTATTCATAATGAACTCTGTAGTTTAAATATTTTGCAGTTTGTTTTTTGTTTAAAATTAATATAATTTTACTTATTTACTATGTATACATACTTTTATTAATTTTTTGAGCAGTCACGATTGCTTATTGTTCTCATTTGACTGTTTTGATGTGCTATCATTTTATTTTCCCTCCGACCGGCTCCTCACGATGCTGCTCCTCTAGCGAAAGCCGTCTCCAGGTGGCATCCATGTCCTACACACACGCGCATACATACACAACTGCACACACACACATACATACACCTATACACACACACAAATACATACACCTATACACACACAAACACATACAGACACATACACATACACCTACACAAAACTACCCACACACTCATGCCTGCACATACACAAACACACATGCCTACACATATACACCCTACACACACACACATACCTCCTTCACACACACGCCTACATACACAACTACACACACACGCACGCGCACACACACACAAACACACACACACACACCTACACACATACACAAACACATACACACAACTACCCACACATTCATGCCTGCACACAGACACAAACACATATGCCTACACACACGTACACATACCCCCCCCCCCCACACACATTCATAAACACAACTACCCACACACTTATGCCAGCACACACACACATACCCCCTACACACAAACACACATACCCCCACACACAAACACACACGCCTACATACACACACTCGTGATAGCGAAAAACATAATTTGAATTCCAGATGTCAAAATTCCAATTAATATTTTTTTAAATTATTTTCTTTACTGAAAGACCAAGGGGTGCAAGTATCCACCTCCCCCCCCCCCATCACACCCCCTTTCCCCCCGCTGTCTCCCATGCTGAGAACTATGCGGTGGTGACCTCTTTTCTGTCAAATGATATGACAGTGTGGAAACGGGAAAATAGGCTCGTTCAGCTCTTCGTGTGCTGAGGAACGCATCCATCAACACAACAGCGTCTCCTTTCAACTCGAGAAGAATAGAGCGCTCCGACAACCCTGGCTCCCTCCTTTGTTGTAGCGCTAATGAGGCGCGCGGCAGACGATACAAAAATATTTATCTTTCTTTTAATGAGAACGTAACGAGGTCTCGTCCCAATCTCCGTTTTATTGGATGGGAGACAATGCCTCCCCTCACACTACCCCTGCTGTTGAGCTCGGAATGAATGGGAATCGTCGGAGATCATCCGTTCTGGGGAGACGAAAAGGGATGGGGAGAGCGAATGACGCCGTCGGTGGTTTTTGGCTAACGTGGCGTCACTACCAGAGGCGTGCGAAGGGGGGGGGGGAAAGAGAGAGAAAAGGACACCTGTTGGCCCGAGCGTGAAGGGGCCCAATATTTTTTTAACTGGGGGTGAAATATAGGGGTAAACAATATGGAGGGGGGGGGGGGTAAGTCATTTGTGACAAGCCCCAAAATTTACATATGCAATTAGGGACAAATTAGACATAAAATGCGTTTACAGTTTATATTTGTACTAGTGGTACCCGCACGGCTTTGCCCGTAGTTGATAATTAAAAGGTCGTTTAGTTCGCCTGTATATTTACAAATAATGGATGACGAATTTCTCGCCCATTTGCTATGTTTATTTGCTCGCTAATGTTACGGTTCCACGTTATGATAATTTCGTAATTTACACTTAAACGTTGTGATAATTTGCTATCGAAAACATTTTCTCTAAATTGGAATAGAAGAACAAAATCGAGTTTTCGAAAAATCGCTTCGAGGCGCTACCCCCCATGCTACAAACTAACTTTGTTCCAAATTTCATGAAAATTGACCGAACGGTCTAGGCGCTATGTGCGTCACAGAGATCCAGACATACAGACAGACAGAGATCCAGATATCCAGACAGACTTTTAATTTCATTCTTAGAAAGAAGATTTTATTGTTACCTTTCGTTACACACACACACACACAAAAAAAAAAAAAAAAATTAATTTGAATTTTTGGCATCTTGAATTCAAATTATGTTTTTCGCAATCACGAGCGTGTGTGTGTGTGTGTGTGTGTGTGTGTATGCGCGTGTGTGTTTGTGTAGGCGCATGTGTGTGGGTCCGTGTTGTGTATGCAGTGCTGTGCGTGTAGGCGTTCGTGTGTGTATATGTAGGCATGTGTGTTTGTGTCTGTGTGTAGGCATGAGTGTGTGTATGTGTAGATGTGTGTGTGTGTGTAGGTGTGTGTATGTATGCGCGGGTGTGTAGGACATGGACGCAACCTGGAGACGACTTTTGCTAGAGGAGCAGCATCGTGAGGCGGCCGGTCGACGGTGATGCTGCAGAGGGTGCTGGCGGGAAAATAAAATCAGCGTAACGCCCAAAACAGTCAAATAAAAAAAATAAGCAATCGTGATTGCTCAAAAAATAAATAAATAAATAAATAAATCAATAAATAAATAAAATAATAAATAATAATAAATAAATAAAACTTATTTTCTGAAAATTGTAATCGTCATTAAAGATTAAAATTTTACTTCGGGAGAGGGGTGGGGGGGGGGGGGGGTGAAACCTCTCATTACCACCTCGGTGACACCCGTGCTAGGAACGCCACTGCCTGTCACTCAGGAATGCGGAGTCAAACTGATTATGGGGTAAAGGAGTCGGATTCGGGAACCGAAGGTTAAATATTGAAAGAGTTGAAGTGGTTCATTTTCCCAATTTAGACGGAATTTTGAAATACTTTTCCTAAAATGTTTTTATTTGGTAGAAGGTGTACTATGGTAAAGAGCATCTTATAAGCAAAATTTCAAGTTTGCAGGTGAAAAATCAAAAGAGTTATGACACGTCCATTAATCCGGGCATATATTATTGAAATACGTATTTCAGATAAAAAAAACGATGAAACAGTAATCAAACTTTATGTAAAATATTCTCTAAACAACAATAAAACATAATATAAGCATTTGAAATGATTAATAAAAGAGTCGGAGTCGATGACTCAGAGCCCACAACTCTGCCGGTCAGATCGGAGTCGGACTGATTTTTACTTCCTTTTACAAGAAAGGAAGTATTGTATTCGCGAAAAAATTTTCACTCAAAACTCGGCCTTCATTTCCATTTTGCTCACCCCCGAATGAATGTTGAGTTTTTTTTCGACCCCACCACACGTGGATAGGTGCCTAGGAACCTACAGACACCCGAAACATCCATTTTGACGATCCCCGAGTTAATTACAACGAATTTTCTCGTGACGTCTGTATATACGTATGTATGTGTGTATGTGTGTATGTACCTCGCATAACTCAAAAACGGTATGTCCTAGAAAGTTGAAATTTGGTACGTAGACTCCTAGTGGAGTCTAGTTGTGCACCTTCCCTTTTGGTTGCATTCGGATGTTCCTAATTGGGTCTTTTGCCCCTTTATTTGGGGGGGGGGGCGGAGAGGGAATCATTGTTAATTTCGATGTAAACTCAAGTGGTGTTATAATTTGTCGGACACTTGGCGATGTATCGCCAGTCTTTAGGTTTTGTCGCCAACTTGGCGACGAATTTTGCCAATTTTTCATTCTCTTTTTTTTTTAAATTTGGTTTCAATTTGGCCACTGTTGGTGATATTTAGAGAGTAAACAATTGAGTCACATTAAAATTGCCAATAGTGGGGAAATGACATCAAATTGGAGTAAAAGGAAGTCATGTGATGCACACATCAGCTCGTTTGTTTCGGTTTTAACAATAAGGAAAATAAAACTTCAAAAACATCGATAGAAGAAAGAAAGAAATGTTTCAAAAATAAGAATTAAGAAAAAGAAACGAAATGTTTTATTGCTTCCAGCTGTAGCCTGCAACCCCCCCCCCCCCCGTCATCAAGGGGGGGGGGACGGGGGAGGCCGAAGTCCCGAATCCCTTCAATCCCCATGACGTTGTCATCTCTCCCGTAAAATGAAATGCACCCCCGTCTCCCGGAACGAACATCTGCTGAAATCATCTCCGTAGAGAAGACGCCGGGTTGACGTTGGGCGCCATCTTTGTCCACACCTGATCTTTCTCTGCGCAGCTCAAGATGACACAGTTTCTGAATTATTCCACGCGGTATGAAAATGTCCTATTATCCGGATTCCGTACGTTTTTCACACGGACGCAAAATCGGGAGGAGAATGACCTAGTTTGGCTCCGACTCCGAGAATTATAGACATCGGACTCCTTGACTCTAAAATAGGTCCGACTCCGACTAATAATGACCCTCAGCGACTGTTGGAATTCCCTGCTTTGCCGAGCGTATTAACCCCTTCAGACCTGGTGTCCGGTATACCGGACAACCACCTTAAACAGCTACTAATCATTTAATAATTGATTTAATGAGTTGATTTTTTTTTTTTGTAGTTGACTCTTTCCATTCTGCTTATTATAATCTGTGAAATAATTTTTCGTTTATGGATTGACAACACTGACATATAAGGATTGAGAGATAGCGAGTGGCTCATTTTTCCAACCATGGATTTTCATCTGAACAGAGAGGTTTTTTTTTTCCTGATTTTTTTAAAAAATATATAATCTTTAATGAATCGTTTCAAAACGCTTATACTATGTTTCATAATTGTTTGCAAAAAATTTTGTAATGAAGTTTGTTTGGTATTTTATCGTTTTTGTATATGAAATATTGATTTTAAAAATATGAGTGCGGAATATTGGACGTGCCATAACTCTCTTAATTTTTCTCCTACAAACTCAAAATTCTGTCTATGAGATACCCTTTACCATAGTACACTTTTGTACCAAAATGTCAACATTTTTGGTCAAATATTTCATAATTCCGACTGAAGGGGTTTAAAAAAATTAAAAGTAAACAAAACTTTGAAGATCTTATGCAGTGCTGCAGAGAAACAGCTCGCAGAACTCTTTTCGAATAATACAACCGAAATGCTCATGATCCGATCTTCCGTTATCCGAACTTTCCAGTGTGTTCAGTATCTTGGCTCCAGAGTAAAAGTAAAAACATGATATTCTATGACATATCTACCAACTTTCCGGGGTGGGGGGGGGAAGGGAGGGATTTTTTCGCGAGCCTCCCAAATTTCAATGCTCTACCCAATTCTCCAATGAAAAAATATCTCCCAAATTTTCCTCAAAACAACAAAATTAACTAAAAAAGGGATTTTTCAGTGATAAGAATGTCGGGAAAAATTTCTACATTAAAACGATCTTGACCGCAAAAACGAAACATTTTTACGCAGGAGTATGAACTTTTTATCTGTTCGATCCATTAGGAAACATGTTCATTTTGTTTTCTTCCTGTTTAACATTTTTATTTTCTAAAAAAGGCAGAAAACAGTTGTGATCTTTCTTTGATATTCCTAAATTTTTATTTGCTACGAGGAATATTTATTATCCCTTATGGGAGGAAAAAAAAACTGTTAAATTACTCAGTAGAGTTCAGCAGTATTCTCATAAAAAAAGAATTTTATTTTGACTAAAATTAAACGATGGCAAACAAACATATTAAACATATAACGTAACTACGCAACACGAGAGATCAAAAACATGGAATAAAACTGTTAAACGGAATCTAGAAGAATTTACCTCGATTCCGAGTCACAACTGACTACAACTGTATTTATGTCGAGGACTGCATACTAAGTGCCTTGCCTCCATTATTTTTTATACCGATAGATGGCAGCACCATCACCGGATCGAACAGTTAATGAGAATTTAGAACTAGACCAGGAGCTAATAGCTAGCACCCCCAGAGGCATCGTTTCACTTGGAGGACATTGAGATCACGGGCCTCTTTAACGTCACCCAGTCCCCTTTAATGACGACGGTGGATCTTCGACCATCGGGCTTCGAACTCAGGACCCTCCGGCCCCGAATCCGACATTCTACCGATCGGGCTACCACGGCCCCATCTGGAAGAATGCAGCACGTACAGAACCTAAAGAATGTTGCCAAACTGAAATTCCGATAAAAAATATTGTTAAGTAAAATTATTTAAACGAAGCTGACTGTTTTAAATTGATTTAAAGTCTTAAATCTAACAAAAACTTGTGCCAGTTTCAAAACACTTTTTTTGACCCATAAGTTGTAGTTATTCTTCAACTTAAAACAAATACAATCTCAAGTTCCGAATTTCGGGTAATGCCGGAATTCTGAGCACCGAATTTCGGATTCTTAACAAGCCAAAATAATTTAAGAAATCCAAAATCATTTTTATCCTAAAATTTTCGTCGTTTTATTCATTCAAAGTCTCCCTATTTTCCGGATAAGAGTCCCTAATTTTCAGCTCGCACCGTTGGCAGCTATGGCATGATAAAAAGAAAAAAACAAAAATAGATAATAAATGAAAAATAAATAATAAAATAAAAAATAAAAATAAAAGGTAACTGGAAGGTATAAAGGAAGCCAGTTTGGACTTGGTCCACTAGCATTCTAATGTTGCGACGACACATTGGGACCCAGTTACTAAAGAATGACGAAGGAAACGAGATAGTTCGGGCATCATTAAAAGGAGCATTCATTCTCCCGCGCACTACAGGTGGTGAGCGGAGCGCTTGTTTCGATCTGACAGATGGAACGATGGATTGAAGAAAGGAAAGGACATTAATGTCCAGATTTCTTTTTTGCTCCCATCGCACAGACAATACAATAATATCAGACGGAATCGGGGTTGCCAGGTTTGGCTAACATTGGCCATTTTGGCTGTTTGTACTCACTTGGCTATAAAAAAACTCAAAAACATTAGCCAAGTCGATCTACATTTCATTATTTCACTATCACACATTACTTGATTGATTTTAACCAGGAAACTATTCAATACTGTACTAGTAAAAGGAAGTTAAATAGATAGCTACAGAAGGAGCATACAGTAGACCCTCGTTTTACGCGGGGTCCACTTTCCTTGGAAATGCCACGTAAACAGAAACCGCGTAAATTAAGACTTAATATTAGTGTTAAAATAGGGTTTAAGTTCCGTAGATTAAAAAAAAAAAGCTTCATTCTAGTGATGACTCATTGTAAAATTAGTTTAATGTGCACTTATATCGATTTCTATGCACAACATGCATTTCTAAAACATAAAATTAATTTCGTGTTATGTTTATAAAATGGAGCTGGCTACGATAGTCTTTCGGCAGTGATTAAGAATTTTTCTCTGTCATTATTTGCAAAGCATTGACGCATCCATGATCACTTGCGTCATTTCCATGATAGAATCTTCCTTCACCTACAAATCAGAAAAATCATTTCTATTGTCTAGGAATGGCCCAATATTTTTAAAGTGAACGTTTTTAGTTGTGCGTCACCGACGTTAGTATCCTCGGTGGTTTTGTCCTCCTTTGTCACTCCTAAAAGCTCTTCTTAAAGTGAGTTCTGAACTGTGTGAGTTTATTAACTTTACTTCTGGAAAGAGTTCTGGAACCCGTCGCATAAAATATCTCCGGTGGTCAAAGCTCGATGATTAGCACGGAAAAATGCAGTTGATTACGCGTCATCTGCAATCTTGAGGAGTTTGGATCTCTAAAGAGGGAAAATGTTACTTGTTTGCATTACCGCATCCGCGTAAAACCAAAACTGATTCGCATAAAATAAATTAAAAGTGTCAAATCTTAAACCGCGTATTATCGAAACCGCGTAAAATAAACCCGCGTAAAACGAGGGTCCACTGTAGTAAAACTTGCTTCTGCAAGAATAAACTATTTGCCCTTGTGTCCCCGTTATTGCAACGTAGGGAGTTAGCTGCAGTGAGGAGATAGTTGCAAAATACGTTTCGGATTCCATACTAGCAATAGAGACACGCTGTAATTTCATATTTTTGCCGTGCTTTATTTTCGCGGATCAACAACGCTTCAGTTCAACAGATGACAATGCTAAAGTTATATTATTGTTTATATATATATTTCTTTATTATTGTTCGGCAACACTAAGTAATTTTTGAAGTTTTACAATGGCGATCATCTAGTAAGTTAGAATAAAGTTTAGCTAATAATATCTTCGTCTTTTCGTCTTTATAGTTCACAGTTCACTCTGCTAAGTAGATACATAACCTTAATATGTTACTTAAAGTTATTAGGTTATGTAAAATTTGTCAGACAAAAGTGCGAAAAAAAAACTTGCAGATACTGCTCTTTACTTTCCTACGCAGTAAAGTCTGCTGGAGTAAGAAAAAAAAGTCGCCAAACTGAGCGAATTTCGATGAATCATGGAAGACATCTTTTAGACACTTTGTAGATGGATGCTAAATCGTCGGCGAAAAATTGCTACATCTTCAAATTTTCACCTAGTCTTTAAATTTGGAGCTTCTCTTAAAATTTCGACAGACTTTAAGAACTTAAATCTCGATAATGAAGACAGGAGGGCAAATAATTTTCGTGTCAAAAAATGTCTCTACATGCTCTTTCGATTGTGACCTGTTTTAACTTTTTTTCATTATCACATCACTAGAAAATCGCCCGTCTAGATAGGACGGGTGAAAGTTGCTTCTATATTTGTACGAAGCCATTGCCTGTTTGGTGATAGTTTGATTGTTGAAATGCTAACCCTAACTCCAGTGGATGAACATTAAATTCAAGTAGGTGGAGTTCATTGTCGACCTGTTTTGAGCAATCACGATTGCTTATTGTTTTCACTTGACTGTTTTGATGTGCTATTATTTTATTTTCCCACCGCCACCCTCCGCAGCATCACCGTCGACCGGCTCCTCACGATGCTGCTCCTAGAGGGAAAGCCGTCTCCAGGTTACATCCATGTCCTACACACACGCGCATACATACACAACTACACACGCACGCATACATACACAACTACTCACGCACGCATACACACACACATACACACATACAAACAAATACACACAAAAACATACACACACATACTCACAAAACTACCCACACATTCATACCTGCACACAGACACAAACACATATGCCTACACACATATACACATACCCCCCCATACACATTCATACACACAACTACCCACACACTCACGCCAGCACACAGACACAAACACACATGCCCACACACACATACAGACTACACACAAACACACATACCCCCTACACACAAACACACACGCCTACATACACACACTCGTGATTGCGAAAAACATAATTTGAATTCAAGATGTCAAAATTCAAATTATTATTTTTTTTTTTCGTTTCTTCATTCCCCTGAAATGACACAGGGTTACCAGTAAAACAGTTCAGTGACCAGATCGAGTTTAGCCTCGTCAAACTAAAACATTTCCTTGCATGTCTAACATTGCCAGAAAATATTATCAAATTATCACGCTGCGGCACGAGTTTCATTGTTGATGACGTCAGGAGCGTTACTTGATCATTGGCTATTAAACATAGGAGAATTCTTGTGGTCTCTAGAGTTTGATCATAAGATTTAAAAAGAATATTAAAGTTATCTTCATATACATAATAGTCAATGATCGAGTAACCCGTGAGTTTCGATAGTGTAACTCGCGCCACGGCATGATCATTTGATAATATTTTCTGGCCATGTTTGACGTACAGGGAAATGTTTTAGTTTGACGAGGCTGAACTCGATCCGGTCACTTCACTGTTTCACTGGTAAGACTGTGTCATTTCAAGGGGAATAAAGAAACGGAAAAAAAATAATAATTTGAACTTTGACATCTTAAATTCATATTATGTTTTTCGCAATCACGAGTGTTTGTGTGTATAGGCGTGTGTGTTTGTGCGTGGGGGTATGTTTGTGTGTAGGGGTTATGTGCATATGTGTAGGCATGTGTGTTTGTGCCTGTGTGCTGGCATAAGTGTGTGGGTAGTTGTGTGTATGAATGTGTGTGTGGGGGGGGGGTATGTGTATGTGTGTAGGCATATGTGTTTGTGTGTGTGCAGGCATGAATGTGTGGGTAGTTGTGTGTGTGTGTATGTTTTTGTGTGTGTATGTGTAGGTGTCTGTATGTATGTGTATGTGTGTTTGTGTGTGCGTGCGTGTGTGTAGTTGTGTATGGTATGCGCGTGTGTGTAGGACATGGATGCAACCTGGAGACGGCTTTCGCTAGAGGAGCAGCATCGTGAGGAGCCCGTCACGGGGATGGTGCGGAGGGTGGCGGTGGGAAAAATCAAAAGACGCCAAAAAGCAGTCAAGTGAGAACAATAAGCAATCGTGATTGCTCAAAAAAGGTCAACAATGAACGCCACCTACAGGAGTTTGGGTTGCAAGTTCAACCATCAGAATATCGCCAAATAGGCAATGGCTTCGTTTAAATGTAGAAGCAATTTTCTCCCGTCATACCTCGACGGGCGATTTTCTAATTATGTAAATTCTCAACTCCAATAATCTATAGGGGGCGCTACAGCCACTGTCTAATGGCGAATGAAAAAGGTAAAGCAAACTAATCCCGTAACTTATAACTTGCTTTGACGCTTTGTGAATGACAGTCATTTTTCCTCGTGTTTGTGGGAAGCTTTCTTTTCTATTCTTCTGAAATTACATGACACCATAAACTGTCTGAAGCCTGTCATTTACTCCAATGAAAACACGTGGAATGGACTGTTTTACCTTTTTTCGGTAGTATTTTAAGGTATGACAGTACCTTTTGAACGTTTTTTTTTAACTTTATGAATATTGTGGTTTTCTTTGAAACCATAACATACACACTCATTTCGCAACCACTAATTTATTTTCAAAATCCTAAAATATTGCCCACATTTTTTAAAGCTTCAGAAAATTTACGGAAATTTCATTCTTTTTAAATTTCTAAGGCTTTTTTGTTTTTGCACTTATTAAAAAAAAAAGGTTTTTGCTAAGCAAGCACACTATTTATCTCTAAAAATCTGTGCATTCATTTGTTTATATATGTATTGGAACATTTTCTGTGATCAATTATGTAAAAAATCGTAATTTTTTTTGTAAAAAATTTTGTTTTTAAAGGTGTAACCTGCTCTAAACATTTGAGTCATTTATGAAATGCTTATCCAATGCACAGTTTTGTTAAATATCTTATCCTGACTGCAAAAAGTATTACTTTAAAGCTGTATCTTTAATAGAAAAAAAACATTAGGGATTGTAATGACATGAAAACACAAAAAAACGATCATCGAGAAAAAGCAATTTAAAATTTTCCTTTTGCATAAGAACACATAGCGAGCATGACCTAAAACTACTCATAACTTTTTAAATATTTGAACTAAAGCGATGAAACTTTTTCCCTGTGTTTGGAATAATTTGTAGTTTTGAAATCTTCTTTACTAATAATAAAGCTGAAAGTCTCTCTGTCCGGAGGATGTCTGGATGTCTGTAGGATGTCTGTGACACGCATAGCGCCTAGACCGTTCGGCCGATTTTCATGAAATTTGGCACAAAGTTAGTGTATAGCGTGGGGGTGTGCACCTCGAAGCGATTTTTCGAAAATTCGATGTGGTTCTTTTTTTATTCTAATTTTAAGAAAAAAACTATCATAAATTATGAAATTATTATAACGTGGAACCGTAACATGGGCACAAGCCAATTGGCGAGAAAATTCACCATACATTATTTGTAAATATACAGGCGAACCAAAAGACCTTTAATTTTTCTATTACGGGCGAAGCCGTGCGGGTGCCACTAGTTACTAATAATAAAGCAGAAAGTCTCTCTGTCCGGAGGATGTCTGGATGTCTGTAGGATGTTTGTGACGCGCATAGCGCCTAGACCGTTCGGCCGATTTTCATGAAATGTGGCACAAAGTTAGTTTGTAGCATGGGGGTGTGCACCTCGAAGCGATTTTTCGAAAATTCGATGGGGTTCTTTTTCTATTCCAATTTTAAGAAAAATAATATCATAAGATGGACGAGTATATTACGAAATGATCATAACGTGGAACCGTAAGATGGGTACAAGCCAACAGGCGAGAAAATTCACCACACATTATTTGTAAATGTACAGGTGAACCAAAAGACCTTTTGATTTTTCTATTACGGGCAAAGCCGTGCGGGTACCACTAGTATTCAATAAAAGATTTTTTGATCGTTTGATCATTTTTGAAGTACTATGACCCCTTAATCACCGCCAAGTAGCGTATTCGAGCTCTGGAGTTGCGAATACTAGATGAAAATTATTGAATCATTTAAACGTAGATTAAATTAATCTTGCACAGAAAAACTATCTGATATGTAAAGTCAGAACAAACAACGTAAGTAGAAGCACAAATTTGTAAATTACAAATTACAATTTACAAATTTGTGCTTCTACTTACGTTGTTTGTTCTGACTTTACTATTCAGCACAAAGGTATTTATTTATCTTATTATCTGATATGTATTTTAAGATGATTGCAATATGCCTATTAGAGAGCGGTTTTTTTTTTTTTTGAGCAATCACGATTGCTTATTGTTCTCATTTGACTGTTTTTGAGGTCCTTTGATTTTTCCCACCGCCACCCTCCGCACCATCACCGTCGACCGGCTCCTCACGATGCTGCTCCTAGAGCGAAAGCAGTCTCCAGGTCGCATCCATGTCCTACACACACGCGCATACACACACGCACGCACACACAAACACACATACATACAACCTACACTTACACACACACAAAAACATACACACACAACTACCCACACATTCATGCTTGCACACAGACACAAACACATATGCCTACACACACATACACATACCCCCCACACACACATTCATACACACAACTACCCACACACTTATGCCAGCACACAGACACAAACACACATAATCCGTACACACAAACACACACACCTAAACACACACACACTCGTGATTGCGAAAAACATAATTTGAATTCAAGATGTCAAAATTCAAATTATTATTATTATTTTTTTCACAGGTTGGCTATTTTTGTTCCATTTCGTTTATTTTCCTTCCCTTTCCCCCTGGCAACCCTCGACGGAATAATCGTTTGTCGAAAGAAACCGAGATCTTTTTCCGGAACTATTGTTTGGGGACGCTTCGGTCATTAGGCGTTTATGGATTGTGGCATTGATCTGTGGGAGGAGACGATTCTCCGGAACTGCGCCCTGCGATTTTTTTTTCTTTTTCCTTCATTGAGTCCGTTAATGTTTTCCAGTCCATCTGATTGGAATCGGTTAACCTTGGAATCTTCGCTGACGACAACTGGCATAAGAGGAGAATTCTCACTTTTCCCATTGAATGAATAACTTTTGATTGAACAATCCGACCAATAGTTGTGTTCGCAGCAAATCACACAACGGAATAGAGTGCAATTCCAATTTTACGTTTCTGAAAAGACTGGGTTAAAAAAAAAATTTGAATTTTGACATCTTGAATTCAAATTATGTTTTTCGCAATCACGAGTATGTGTATGTAGGCGTGTGTGTTTGTGTGTGGGGGTACGTGTGTTTGTGTGTAGGGGGTATGTGTATGTGTGTGTAGGCATGTGTGTTTGTGTCTGTGTGCAGGCATAAGTGTGTGGTAGTTGTGTGTATGAATGTGTGTGGGGGGGAGGGTATGTGTGTGTAGGCATATGTGTTTGTGTCTGCGTGCAGGCATGAATGTGTGGGTAGTGTGTGTGTATGTGTAGGTGTCTGTATGTATGCGTGTGTGTATGTGTGTGTGCGTGTAGTTGTGTATGTATGCGTGTGTGTGTAGGACATGGATGCAACTTGGAGACGGTTTTCGCTATAGGAGCAGCATCGTGAGGAGCCGGTCGACGGTGATGGTGCGGAGGGTGGCGGTGGGAAAATAAAATGATAGCACGCCAAAAACAGTCAAATGAAAGCAATAAGCAATCGTGATTGCTCAAAAAAAAAAAAAAAAAAAAAAAAAAACGTAAAATACGGAAAATACACTTCTGCCCATTAAAATCGCTACCCCAGGAAGAAATGCAGATAACAAAATGATATTTATTGGACACATATATTATGTTGGAAATACCATATGATTAAATTTTCAAGAAATTTGGGTGAATAGATCCCGAGAAATTAGTGCCTAGAACTATCACCACTGGCAGCAATAACAGCGCTTATACACCTGGGCTTTGAGTTATACAGAGATTGGATGGCATGCACATGTACAGACAGACAGACATATACACATACACCTACACACACATACACACACACACACATACAGACACCTACACATGCACAAAAACATACACACACATACACACAAATACCCACACATTCATGCCTTCACACAGTCACAAACACATATACATACCCCCCCCCTACACACACATTCATACACACAACTACCCACACACTTAAGCCAGCACACAGACACACATGCCGACACACAAATACACATACCCCTACACACAAGCACACATACCCCCACACACAAACACACACGCCTACATACACACACTCGTGATTGCGAAAAACATAATTTGAATTCAAGATGTCAAAATTCAAATTAATTTTTCCTTTTTTTTTTCCATTTTAAGAAACGGAAAAATGAAAACATCTTGGATCTGCAAACTTTTTTCAGTTATTATTTTTTTTCCCGGTTTACAAACAGTCGAGAAACTCTTTGTTTTGTATAGGGCTTCGGATTTGAAGTCGCGAAGTCTTAGTCACACTGATTCTGTGGTGAAAGAGTAGGAGTAGAGAATCGAGCATTTTCCCCGAAAAGGGAGGTTGGACTTTGGAGTTTTGGAGACTTTAGACCTTTAGAGTAAAGATTCTCGGAGTTAAAATTCTAGGTTCCCAACTCTGACAGTGCTTCGAAATTAGATTTTGGAGTAAAGGACTCGGAGTCTGAGTCGGAGCGAGTCAATTTCCTCTCGACTCCACAGCCCTGATTTTGGAGGGCTTAAAATGGAGATTTGAAAGTGAAATACAATACTTCTACTCGGCGCAAGAAAGTGAAATCGGAATTTTGTGCCACTTGACGGACTCGAGCAATGAATGATTCGATAAGATGTTCGATTCAGTGAAGAGAGAGAATGTGTCTTCGTAAAAGGAAGAGACTCCGGGAAATGAATATCGTCTGGCGCGCTCCGTCCAATCCCGATCGTCTGCAGCGGAACTTTTGATTGACGTTTTAATATGCGCTGCCTTCAAATACCCCCTCCTCTCTTTTATTCCTCCTTTCGAGAAAAAAAGAGACCACATTTATGCTCGTTTTATTAAATACTAGTGGCACCCGCACGGCTTTGCCCGTAGTAGAAAGAATTAAAAGATCTTTTGGTTCGCCTGTATATTTACAAATAATGCATTCTGAATTTTCTCGCCCATTGGCTTGTAACCATGTTACGGTTCCACGTTGTGATAATTTCATATCTCGCCAATTGGTTTGTGCCCATGTTACGTTTCACGTTATGATAATTTCGTAATTTACTCGTCCATCTTATGATAATTTTGTTTTTAAAATTGGAATAGAAAAAGAACCACATCGAATTTTCGAAAAATCGGACTTTATTATTAGTAAGTTTATTATTAGTAAATCACTTTATTATTAGTAAAGATCAGATCAGTTTGGAGCAGTCCACCCAATCAATTTTAGTTTGAAAAAAAAAAGCCCTGAATACTATGTACTAATCGCGTATATTTTTTGTTCAATTTCATTATTTAAACTAAAAATCTTATGTGCATGTAGATACAGTTAAAATATTTAAAAAATCCACCTCTTAGGGTCGAAATGCGTTTAGTTAAGTCTTGTAATGAAAATATACACTCAGTTTTATATTTTGATATAATAATTCTAAACTCGTTTTATGACGTAATTCTTTCTTTCAGTCTATGAAGGAGCCCAGTAGCGGATTTTAAAGGGGGGGGCAGGCGGTCTGTGCCCCCCCAAAAGGATGAATTAATTTTATTTATTAATTTTTAATTGACCTTTCTTTTGCATTTTTTACGTAGTAAATTAAAAGGAACACAAAACACACACACGGCACATTTTGAATAAAAGCATTTTTGTTTGCTAAAAAAGTATTACTGGAGTCAGAGGCCCAGAGTTGGAGAATACATTTAACTCACTGGTTTCGAATTCAAGGGACCGCATTATCGCGATTCGTCCACTAATTCTTCTTTGATGGAATCAATAATTAACATTTGTTTTAATGAGTAGGCAAAACAAAAAGAGTCATTTTGATCCAGGAACCAATTTGCGAAATAATAGATTTCTTTTTCAGCTTATAAAAAATGCAAAACAAAAGAAGTGGTTTCTTGGAAAAGCCATGGTTTTTAATGGAAGCAGCATGTAGTATCAATATGTTATTTCAACTGTATCATGGCTTTAAGAACAAATCAGCATCTGTTTTGAAATTCACACAGAAATAGTTTCTGAATTTTCAGAAAAACTTATATGTTATGAAGTTATGATTTTCTTAATAAATTAATTAAAAAAATTCAAGTGAGGTATGGGTTTATTTAACCTAGCCCTCGTGTTACAATGATTATGACAATGTTCGTAAGTCAAGTCGCTCATTGTCTAGCATCTCGGTGGTATTATATTGGGTTTAGTATTTAAATGGCTTGAAACGTTAAAGATGTTTTCCGTCCACATTCAAAGTATATTAGTGCATAATATTCATGTACTTAAAATTAGATTCATTGACCTGAAAGAATCCTTTAAAGAAAAAAATAAATTAAAAAAAATAATAATAAATAAATAAAAAACACGCACAGTTAAAAAAAGTCATTAAAACTTTGTTATGAAGCATCGAAGGGGGGGGGGGGATCGCTATTCAATTTCCCGTGCTCCCTCCAAAAGATTTTTCTGTATCCGCCCCTGAAGAAGCGTCTATTGACGTTCATTCAAATGGAGTCGACCATGAAAAAGAAACGTTTAGAAAAGCTCTCTGAAAGTAACATCGAAGGATGAATCATTCTCATGAGTCTCACTCTATCAGATTTTCCATTATCATTTAAATAAAAAATCTAATGCGGACCCCAACTATTTATCTTTACCTCTATTAAAGAGGTATTAATGTAATGTAAGAATTTAAGAGAGATTTGGGAGAATGTAACTAGTGTTTTAGGCAAGCATCGACAGGTTTGAATTGTTGTGTAAACATGAATGGGACTGCGTTCGTGAAGTTTTTGCAGTTCCTTATTTCAAACCAGACTGGCATGTGACGTTTCAAGATAGAAGTAATGATGTCTTTTAACGCATCTGATGGGATCGTTACGTTTGTGAACAGTCTGAGGACTCTATTTGCGCAAGTGAGCCCTTTGGAATGCGTGAGGAGGCCTGGGTCACGATTTGACAGTCGTTCACAACATCCGAGATATTATCCTATTGGTCTAAAAAATGAACTTGGGCAGGTTATTTCATCATTCGAATGCCGTATTTATTGCAAAACTCTCGGGTTGCCAAACAAAGGGCACTCAAAGGACTGTCTTGTCATTCTTTTCAGCTAAGATGGATCCGTTTTTGAAACAAGTTGAACAGTTTCAAAAACGGATCATACTGCACACTCTCACAAGAACCACTGGGAAATAACTGATGTCAACACCACTGCTGTATTCGTTTAAGTATGATACCTAGTCATAAGCTAACTAAAACGCTCAGAAATTCAAGATCGAGAGGTGCTAATTGGCAGGGGGTGAGGGAGAAGAGACATCTGTTGGCCCGGGCCCGAACATGAAGGGGGCCCGAGATTTTCAAAAGGAGGGGAGAAATATAATATGTAGGGGGATAGGGCCCGTTAAAGCCAATTATCATGGACGCTAAACTTTCTGCGCATGCCCCTGCTAATGTGGCTTGGGAGAAAGCCACACTATACTAAACAGTATAAACAAAAAAAAAAAGAAAAAGAAAAAAAAATTAATTTGAATTTGGACCTCTTGAATTCAAATTATGTTTTTCGCAATCACGAGTGTGTATGTAGGTGTGTGTGTTTGTGTCTGTGTGCACGTATGAGTGTGTGGGTAGTTGTGTGTAGGTATCTGTATGTATGTGTACGTGTCTGTATGTATGCGTGTGTGTATGTGTTTGTGTGTTCATGTGTGTGTAGTGTATGTATGTGTGTGTTGTGTGTATATGTTTGTGTGTGTATACTTGCGTGTATGTATGCGTGTGTGTATGTGTTTGTGTGTGTATGTGTTTGTGTGTGCATGTGTGTAGGTGTGTGTTGTGTGTATATGTTTGTGTGTGTGTACTTGCGTGTATGTATGCGTGTGTGTATGTGTTTGTGTGTGCATGTGTGTAGGTGTGTGTTGTGTGTATATGTTTGTGTGTGTGTCCTTTCGTGTATGTATACGTGTGTGTGTAGGATATTGACGCAACCTGGAGACGGTTTTCGCTAGAGGTGCAGCATCGTGAGGAGCCGGTCGACGGTGATGCTGCGGAGGGTGGCGGTGGGAAAATAAAATCAAAGGACATCAAAAAACAGTCAAGTGAGAACAATAAGCAATCGTGTTGCTGAAAAAAAGTGTCGCTGGGACGAAGGACAATATGTGAATTAAAAACAATTTTGCGGAATTTTCTTTATTTATCACTTTTGTTTAAAAACATAACAGTGTTTCATACCAAACTCGTCAAAGATCTTTAAACAAACGAAAAAAAAAAAAAAAAAACTGGAAAAGTAACTCTAACTTCCGAATATGAAGGCTCGTTGTACGATCGGAAAATATTGTTCAATTTCAAAAAAAAAAAAAAAAAAATCTTTAAAAAATTCTCGAAACGCAACTTTTTTGTCTTACAACCGGGAAAAATACATTGAACTAAAAATGTTCATAAAACAGGAAAAAAAAGAAAAACGATAAAATCCCCAATTTTTTCTAAGTTTTCACACTTGTTGCACAACCGGAAGATAATATCAAATTTCATTGTTTTTTTTTTTTTTTTTTTTTTTTTGAGCAATCACGATTGCTTATTGCTTTCATTTGACTGTTTTTGGCGTGCTATTATTTTTCCCACCGGCGCAGCGCCACCCTCTGCCAGCACCACCAGTCGCGTCGGCCGGCCTCACGATGCTGCTCCTCTAGCGAAAACCGTCTCCAGGTTGCGTGCATATCCTACACACACACGCATACACACACGCACACACAAACACATACACCACCATACACACACATACCCCTACACACACACATACACAAACACATACACACACGCATGCATGCATAGACACCTACACACACACACGCATACATACATACACCCCCACACACACATACACCCCTACACACAAACACACATATCCCCCCATACACGAACACACACGCCTACATACACACACTCGTGATTGCGAAAAACATAATTTGAATTCAAGATATCAAAATTGAAATTAATTTTTTTTTTTTTTTTTGTAAGTCTTCACCGGTTACACCATTTCCGCACTCTCGCGACTCGAATATTTTTTCCGCTCCACCGTAGTACATATGTACGAGTAGACGGACCAAAAAAACTACTTAATATTAATTTGTTGAGTAAAGTGAATAGTTTAGGCGGAAATTCGAGTGATTTATTTTTTTTTTTGGGGGGGAGGGGGGTTACAATACTTCTATAATCTATACCACGTTATAGGAAGTTGAGGAAGTAAAATGCTCTCCAGGTAAAAACTTCGATACATTGGACACGATATTTAATAAACATCGACTGCAACGTTCCAACTCGCCCGACTCCCATACTGTTAAAAATTTTCCAGAAAATTTACGGTAATTGTTACTGGCATCCATGTTGCCAGTAACTATTACCGTAAAAATCAAAAGTTACTGTAAAATTTTACGGTTTCGTCGGTAGGCCGCAGCAACCCATTGGCGCTGGGATCGCTTATTTCTCCGGTAGAAATTACTGTAAAAATCAGCGATGCTTTAAGTCCGCCATTTTACAGTAACAATTACCAGAAAATTTTCCTGAATTTTTAACAGTGGCAAGCGTTTCGAATAAATGCAGAGAACGACTGAAGAAGGAAGCAAAATCGGGAGCGAAATGGATGATTCCGAAACGCTTCCCCATTTCTCGCGGAAAAAGTCTTCATCTTCCCCCCGAGTTTTTGAAGTGTCATTTCCCGCGTCGAGGGAATTCTACTGGGAGTGCCGGAATCTGTCAGCGGCTCTCTTCAAAAAGAAATGTGAAACATTCTGAGATGGCGATCGAAAGATTTATACCGTGCTTTGAAAGGATAGAACGAAAGGTTAGGATTTCGAACAAACGGTATACATATACATATAAATATATATATATATATATATATAGTGCCGTTCCTTGTGAGGGTTTTGCCCCGGGAAGTAATTTTGTTTGTCACTCCCTCCTCCAGACAAAAAAAAAATTTTTTTGTGAACATGAAGTTTTTAGAAATAAATCATTTTTATTTCTGTGGCACAACAAAAGTTTCAATAAATTAAAATATAAGTAAACATGACGAGCCCATTTTATGTAAAATTTGCCCCAAACAAATGTGTAACAACCTCTCCCGCCAATATTAGGCTCTATTTTCCTTGAAATTTCATTGAAATTTCATTTTCCTTGAAATTTTCATGCATGACATGTAGGGGAAACTCGGGGCTACGTGAATACCTTAAGCTTTTCTTGATTATTGTTGCTTTGTTATAACTGGGAAAATTGAAACTAATGTTTATATTCAGTCTTCATTTAATGAACTTACATGACGCAATAGCAGTTGTCCTTAATATTCATTAAACTATTAGATGTAAGGCCAGTTTTCAACAATGGCATGAATTTGCCCTACACCCCGGGTAAAGTGGATTCGGTACTAGGGCAATGAGAACAACAATATTATCTTTATCTTTACTAATAATAAAGCTGAAAGTCTGTCAGGATCTCTGTGAGGCGCATAACGCCTAGACCGTTCGGCCGATTTTCATGAAATGTGGCACAAAGTTAGTTTGTAGCATGGGGGTGTGCGATTTTTCGAAAATTCGACGTGGTTCTTTTTCTATTCAAAATTTAAGAACAAAATTCTCATAAGATGGACGAGAAAAAAACGAAATTATCATTACGTGAAACAGTAACCAAGCCAATTGGCGAGAAAATTCACCATACATTATATGTAAATATACAGGCGAGCCAAAAGATCTTTTAATTTTCTATTACGGGCAAAGCCGTGCGGGTACCACTAGTTTGTCATAAAACTAAAGATTGAAAATAAAATACCGGCCTAAAATTAAAGGAACATATTAAAAAACAATTTTTGCTACAATGCTAATTATTGTAGTCATTACAAACAAAATTATTACGATTTAACCCTCTTTCCCTCACCAAAGACGTCGGTTCATGAGTTCTCAAAGGGAAGTTAGTATGACGTGATGAAATTCATCGCATGTGAGTTTCCTCCTGCTTTGTTATGTTTATTATCCAGCTATCAGGATAGTACGTGAAATACACCCCCAGCTCAGTCATTTCCAGCCGAGGACTGCAGTTTCGTGCTTATTAGCACTCATCAGCCCGGCATAGGAAAGTGACTGAGCTGGAGGTGGAAAACCTCTTAAGGAAGCCAAGAGTGCCAAACAAACTGGTAGGTTTGTTGTTTGGAGATGGAAAACCTTAAGAGGTTTTCCATCTCCAGCTCAGTCACTTTCCTATGCCGGGCTGATGAGTGCCAATAAGCACGAAACTGCAGTCCTCGGCTGGAAATGACTGAGCTGGCGGTGGATTTCACGTATTTTTGCTTTAGCCCTGGCTAATGGGCTGTAAATTACTGATTATATCAGGATAGTGTAAATGGTTGCGTTTTGCATACTCGAACGCTACTCATAAATTCATGCCGATTAAGGACAAAAAACACTGCTTCCATATCTTGTAGATAAGTCACCGTTTCATTTTCTTGACCCTCCGTGAATTTAGGACGAAATCGATCGAACTGTGGAGAAACAATTCCACTTTTGACATGTAAATATATAGTGTAGCATATAAGCACCCCCACCCCCCTTTTTTTTTGCCGGCCCTTAATCGATTCTCCCGCCAAACACAAAATTATAGCTGCCTGCATGTTTTCTTTACACCAGGATTCTTGTTTCTTTTATTTATTTATTTATTTATTTATACACCTTCTACATTATTGGAAAAAAAGAAAAAAAAAAAAAAAAACGCAATAAAGTACATAATTCCTTAAAGCTGTATAACTTGGAATGACCGGGCAAAGTGAAAATGGCATCCACTTTGCCCAATCCGCTTTGCCCTTTGGGTACATTTTAGAGGTTATCTCAAACTACTAAAAACACAGAGCACCTAAACTCGTCGTCTAAGGATAGTTGAAAGCTACATAATTATGCATCAAATGCTACTCATAACAAAGAACGTGTCACAAATAGTATAAAAGTTACAAAAAAAAATCCTTATCTCTGTAAAATATTATTGTTTCCCCAAAACCACATTCTGTCCGCTCACTAGCGCCACGCGGCGCGAACTCGTCCCGACGTATTTGCCGACATTTACTACGACAACACGGCTGCAGTCCAGCGAAGATTTTGGGAGTTACAGGCAATATTCGCTTTGTCCGGAGTATCCACTTTACTCGGGTTTCCCCTAATTTAAGATGTAATGGAGGAAATTTCAAAATTGAATAATTGAAACTTCGAATAGCGACCACTTTTGCTTGGGCAAGCTTATACCATAGGTTTCCGAATATTTTTACCTACATTTTTTTTTTCACACAACTAATATGGAAACTCGATGAAGGTAAATGACTCATTTTGGGGCACTTTTAACCCCTGGCAACCCTTATTAGGGACCTGAAAAAGGTAGACAACCTTACTTTAACCGTTTCTTTACAGCTTTTACTCTTCATTTATGACAACAATTTTTGGAAACTCGATGTAGGTTAATTACTCCTTTTTAGGCACTTTTTAGCAATTACTATTCAAGTAGTAGTAAAACTTGGTTCGTCAAAAAATTAAAAAAAGAATGTATTTTCAAGCGCGGGAAAAAAATGGCAGCAGAAAATGAATTGACATTAACAAGCAGTTTTTCTAAAAACAACACATTTGGTGTTTGTTTTGCGAAACAAAAGGTTCAATTTTTCTTAAAAGATGCTAGCAAACTAGACTACTAAACAGCGTTTTGTATTTCATCTTCTACTACTATGCATACTTAAAATCGTCTTAAAAATAGGTCTCAGAATAATGTGTTAAAAAGTGTCACAAAATATAGTTGCACGCTGAAAAGAAAAAAGGGGGGAAAAAAGGAAAGAGAAAAATGTTGTCGCTTTAAATATTTGCTGGTTGAAAAAGAAAAAGAAAAAAAAACAAGTGCGGAGATAGTGTCATATTTTTTTTCTTTCCATCACACAATCTCGGCTCCTCATCAAAAAATAAAATGAGTTTGAAAATTTTCTTTATGATGAGCCTGAGTATTACGGGAAAAGGGTGGGGGGGGGGGGGGGGGGTCGGGAAAGGAAGGAACGAAAGAATCCGTGAAACATTTTTCTCGGCTGCTCAGGCGGTATTTTCGGAAACATTTTAAGGAAAAAATAATTGGACGGAACTTGAAAATTCAGTGCTTTTCGGATTGAACGTCCGTGTAGAGATCACCCACTTGAAGGAATCCTCAGTTAATCATTCATTATCTTAAGCAAGTTCATTTTTATGGATTTTGGCTGTTTTAAACTTTTCAAATAATGCAGTTTTTTGAAGCTTTCTTTGATTCAAGTCAAGTCATCCGTTTAAAAGCTTTTTTTCTTGTCACGATACACTTGTTTAAAATTGCTTTTAAATGTTAGCATACAAACTACAGTCAATTCGCGATAACGCAAATCTAAAGGAACCGACGGAAAGTTTCGACTTATCAGAAGTTCGACTTACGCTAGCTTTGGTTTTTGATATTTTAATATTAAAAACCGTCGAATATTTTAATTAATATGTACAAATCTTTACTAATAATAAAGCTGAAAGTCTCTCTGTCCGGGAATGTCTGGATCTCTGGGATGCGCATAGCGCCTAAACCGTTCGGCCGATTTTCATGAAATTTGGCACAAAGTTAGTATGTAGCATGGGGGTGTGCACCTCGAAGCGATGTTTCGAAAACTCGGTGTGGTTCTATTTCTATTCCAATTTTAAGAAAAAAAAAATATCATAAGATGAACGAGTAAATGACGAAATGATCATAACGTGGAACCGGAACATGGGCACAAGCCAATGGGCGAGATACGAAATGATCATAACGTGGAACCGTAAGATGGGTACCAGCCAACTGGCGAGGAAATTCACCATACATTATTTGTAAATATACAGGCGAACCAAAAGACCTTTTGATTTTTCTATTACGGGCAAAGCCGTGCAGGTATCTTTAGTAACAAATAAAATTACAGAAATTAACAGTTTTTAAGCACAATATGCACAGTTTAACCGAAGATATTGAGAGAAAAAAAAATCATAAGCATGGTGTTGCTTTATTATTTGCCTTGCATGGCATTAGCTTTATTTTTATGTATCATTTATATTGCCGAGTGTAATAGTTTACGAAGTATAAATTTTTAAAACCGGGGTATTCTTTTATGCCAGCCCTGTATAAGGATTCAACAATGAGGGTAAACGAGCTGATGTGTGCATCACATGACTTCCTTTTACTCCAATTTAGTGCCATTTACTCATTATTGGCAGTTTTAATGCGATTCAGTAGTTTACTCTCTAAATATCACCAACAGTGGTCAAATTAAAAGCAGATTAAAAATATCAATAAATAAATAAAGAAAGAAAATTGCCAAATTTATCGCCAAGTTGGCGACCAAAAAAATTGGCGATATATCGCCAAGTGTCCGCCAAATTATAACACCACTTGAGTTTACATTGCAATTAACAAGGATTTCCCCCCAAAAAGGGGCAAAAGACCCTCTTTGAAGCATCCGAATGCAACCAAAAAGGAAGGTGCGAAACTAGACCCCACTAAGAGTCTAAGTACCAAATTTCAACTTTCTAGGGCATACCGTTCTTGAGTTATGCGACATACACACATACGTACGTACATACAGACGTCACGAGAAAACGCGTTGTAATTAACTCGGGGGTCGTCAAAATGGATATTTCGGGTGTCTGTAGGTTCCTAGGCACATATCCACGTGTGGTCGGGTCGAAAAAAAAACTCAACATTCATTCGGGGGTGAGAAAAATGGAAATGAACTCCGATTTTTGATTGAATTTTTTTTCGCGAATACAATACTTCCTTTTTTGTAAAAGGAAGTAAAAAAGGGAAACATCAAAAAAAAAAAAAAAAGTCCCCTTTAAATTGAAAATACCGGTCAGAAAAAGTTTAGACCTTCAAAGTCGACTTTATTTTTTCACGAAAAACGACTTTGCTGGTGGTGCAGCTGCTTCTGTTGTCGAGCGAAGATTCATCCGATTTCATCGCCGTGTCATATTTGCTTTTGCATATTTCATGGCTTCTCCCGCCTTTCGAATACCCCGGGGCAGAGCTGAGTTTATGACACTTCGCAGAGCGGGTCTCGAAATTCCCTTTTCGTTCTGAATAAAGGATTCGTGGCGGAGAAATATGTGGATCGGGCTGATTTTAGGGTAAAGGATTCGGAGTCGGGAGTCGAAGGTTTAAAATTCTAGTAGGCGGAGTCGGAGTCGGGCTGATTCTGGGGTCCAGGGTTCGTACGCTCCTTCAAAAGTCCTCCAATACTCCTTCAAACAGGAAATTCTTTTGAAGGGCCCTTCAAACTCCTTTATTTTGGTTTTAACTCCTTCAAAACTCCTTCTTTTTTAGTTCAAGATCACCTAATCTTCCTCTATGACAGTAACTTAAAATACTTCGATTGACAACTTACTTCGTCACAAAGGCAATGTTCATGTAGTAATTTCCTACCTTTATTTTTTTTCGATTTAGAAATTGATCATAGCCAATTCATGAAAGTTGAAGGTGAAAATAGTATTAGAAAACATGCTTAAACGGTGTTTGGCTGTTTTTTCAAGTTTTATGATTATTGTTTTTCCCTCCTCCACACTCTCAGCAGCAAAAGTCAGGTTGTCCAATTATTTAAATATTTAAAAATACATAAGTAGATGTACTATATTAATTGAGTGTGTTAAAAATACAATTGTTTAGTTAGTTGCAGTTATGATATTGTAAAAAGTGTCATACACAAGTGACGTCGTGCCTTGAGGAGGAGACAGGCTCATAAAATTGTGACAAGGGGAAGAGAGAGGGTGACAAAAAGTGACATCACACAGTTATTGTAACAATATGTTTGTAGAAAATATGGCATGTGACAAAAGAAAGAGTTAGGTGAAGTGTTATAAAGGGGGAATGGGGTCAAATATGTTGAAAAAAAATGTGACATTTAATGACACTCCATTAGTGTACTCCTTCAAAATCTCATTTAACTCCTCATTTTATTTCTGAAATTGAGTGCGAACCCTGCTGGGGTCAAGGAGTTGTGTTAAAGTTCCATGCTTTATTTTTCTCCCCTTATTTTGCGAATAATATTAATTTGTGCAGGAAAGAAAATTCTATGTTTGACTCAATGGTGCTACCTGTAGATTTTATAGTGCTTAAATCAAGATCAACTGAGGTGAATTTTTTGTTTCTATAATAATTAAGATCTCAAACTCAAGAGTAGCTTAGTGGTTAGAGCGTTTGGCTTCCAACCAGTAGGTACCGAGTTCGATTCCCGTCTGTACCAATAATCATCATATAATTTTTTTCTTCAAAGGTTATTATTTATTTTTTCCTTTATTTTGAGAATAATACAGTCGAACCTGTTTATCTCGAACCTGCCTATTTCGAAAATCTCTCTGTGTCGAAGTTTTTCATTTTTTCCTGTACCATAAAGTATTAACTCAATGTTTCCCCCCATGTTTGTCTCGAATGAAATTTTCTGAAAAACTGTATATCTCGAATTTCGACTAAAGTGTCTTTCTTGAATTCGATCCCCAACGATCTTTATTAACTGGAATTTTTAGACAAAAACCATTTTTCTCAATATTAGCAGTCACGTAATGCTCCAGAATTAAAACTTTATGCACAAGAAGCAAGTTTTCCAGCTATTATATCCATTCGGAAACTGAGAGGAAGGGGACATTGGTGATTAGTGAAATTGCTTCCAAAGTTCTCCTTTCGAGTCAATTTCTTATTCTTAGAACTTTTTTCAAAACCTCTGTGCCTAGAAACCTCCATATCTCGAATTTTTCCTCTCTCCCATAAAATTCGAGATAGACAGGTTCGACTGTATTAATTTGTGCAGGAAAGAAAATCTTTGTCTTATCAATCTTTGAGTTGAACCGCACCATTGCTGCTGTCACTCATCTGGTGAGCTAATTCTACATTAGCTGTCAGTTTGTTCGACTCTCTTAGCTCCCTTAAGAGGTTTTCGCCCCCAGCTCAGTTACTTCCTATTCCGGGCTGATGAGTGCTAAAAAGCACGAAACTGCAGTCCTTGGATGCAATGACTGAGCTGGCGGTGTATTTTATGTCCAACAGGTGTCGGGCTGATGCTGTAAAGGAGTCAGGGAGTTGAAAGTTTTGCTGTGGTAACCCTAGCAACGCAACAATGAAAAATCCGATCCAAAATGGCTAAACTTAAGCTGATGCTTCGGCCCGTCTATATAGAGGCTCTATATCGAACTGCCACACCAAATACGTCACGAAGTTTATTAGATGTCGATAGTTTGTTCCGTCTAACTTATTATGCATTAGT
>NW_026558209.1:3208882-3261126 GCF_026930045.1 Uloborus diversus
AGAAACGTTTCGGAATCATTCATTTTGCTTCCTCCTTCAGTCGTCCTGCTGCATTTAAATCCACAGATGAGGGTTGTCCTATTCGAAGCGCTTGGGGTCGGGCGAGTTGGAACGCTGCAGTCGATGTTTATTAACCATCGTTTCCAATGCATCTAAGAAGTTTTTACCTGGAGAGTATTTTACTTTCTCAACTTCCTATTACGTGGTATAGATTAGAGAAGTATTGTAACCCTCCTCCCCCCCCCCAAAAAAAAAAAAATAAATCACTCGAATTTCGGCCTAAACTATTCACTTTACTCACCTTAACCTAAACTATTCACAATTTAGGTTAAGGTCACACCTTCGGCCTAAACTATTCACAGTTACTCACTTTACTCACCATATTAATGTTAAGTAGTTCATTTTGGCCCGTCTACTTGTACATATATACTACGGTGGAGCGGAAAAAAAATTCGAGTCGCGAGAGAGCGCGGAAAAGCTATAAACGGTGAAGACTTACAACAAAAAAAAAAAAAAAAGAATTAATTTGAATTCTGAAATTTTGAATCCAAATTATGTTTTTCGCAATCACGAACTGAGACAGGACCCTACTCATTGGAGTTTTTGTTTCTAGAAACAGCTCCTGTTCCCCCCTCCAAGCCTACCTCTCTTCCTGGGTGGTTACGTGTGCATAGTTGTGTGTGTAAGTGTGCAGGCTTGTATGTGTGTATGTGTGTGAGTGTGTGAGCGTGCGTGCGTGTAGGACATGGACGCCTCCGAGCAGGAGAAGCTGATAGCTCAGGAGCGGGGCTTGAAAACTTCGAAAAAATTCGGGATTTTATCGTTTTTCATTTTTTTTTTCCTGATTTATGAAAATTTTTAGTTCAATGTATTTTTTCCGGTTGTAAGACAAAAAAGTTGCGTTTCGAGAATTTTTCAAAGATTTTTTTTTTTTGAGCAATCGCGATTGCTTATTGTTTTTATTTGACTGTTTTGAATTCCTATTATTTTATTTTCCCGCCAGCACTCTCTGCCAGCACCACCCGTCGACCGGCTCCTCACGATGCTGCTCCGCCAAAGTAGAAGAAGGGTTCCGCCGCGAGTTAGCCGTTTCATAAATTTATTTTCCACTAGTTTCAAGAAAAATGAAATAGTCAATATCGTGGATCAAAAATGTCGCAGTGTTTTGCATCACCATGCCAGCATAATCAAGTAAATACTATGTTGACTTGAGAAAGGTTCTCGATGAAGCTTCGAAAATTGTTTATTTTGTCAAATCTCGTTTTCTCCTGTCGATACTATGTAGCAAAATTTATGAAAACATGGGTGAACATTACAAGGCACTACTTTTCCACATGAAAAATGAAAACCAAAAACAAAAGTTTTCAAAAGGTTGTATGCCAGTCAATCACGTGCCAGTCTGGTTTGAAATAAAGAACTGCAAAAACTTCACAGACGGTCCCATTCATGTTCACACAACAGTTCAAGCCTGTCGAGGCTTGCCTGAGAACCCTAGTTACATTCTCTATTTATACCCCTTTAATAGAGGTAAAGGTAAATAGTTGGGGTCCGCATTAGATTTTTACTACCTTTTACGAAGTACAGGAAGTATTGCATTCGCGAAAAAAATGTTCACTCAAAACTCGGCCTTCACTTCCATTTTGCTCGCCCCCGAATGAATATTGAATTCTTTTTTTCAACCCGACCACACGTGGATATATGCCTAAGAACGTATAAACACCCGAAATATCCATTTTGACGATCCCTGAATTAATTACAACGAGTTTTTTCTTGACGTCTGTATGCACGTATATATGTGCGTATGTGCGTATGTATGTCGCATAACTCAAAAACGGTATATCCTAGAAAGTTGAAAATTGGTACGTAGACTCCTGGTGGGGTATCGTTGTGGACCTCTCTTTTTGGTTGCATTCAGATGTTTCAAAGGGTTTCTTTTACACCTTTTTTGGGGGAAATCATTGTTGATTTCAATGCAAACTCAAGTGGTGTTATAATTTGGCAAAACCTTGGCAATATATAGCCAAGCTTTTATTAGCCAAGTTTTTTCGCCAACTTGGCGACAAATTTGGCGGTTTTTTTTTTATAAATAAATGTGGTTTCACTTTGGCGACTATTGGCCATATTTAGAGAGTTAGCTATTGAATCACATTAAAATGTCCAATATTGGAAACTTGGGGTAAAAATATTTAAAGTTTTTTTTGCTTACTCCAAGACACTATTATGATGGAATTGGCGTAAAAGGAAGTCATGTGATGCTCACATCAGCTCATTAATTTAAATGACAATGAAAAATCTGGTAGTGAGACTCATGAGAATGATTCATTGTTCGATGTGACTTTCAGAGAGCTTTTCTAAACATTTCTTTTTCATGGTCGACTCCATTTGAGTGAACGTTAAAAGGCGCTCTTTCATACTAGACGTTAAACCCCGGTTATCACAAATTTGCCATTTCAACTGCGCTTGCGCACGGACTTAGCTTTTTGGGCTTTCTGTTTTAAAATTTTCTGTTGCTTGTTTATATTTAGGCTGAGCTAGAGTCCCAACAAATTAATGAATGCGGTTAGAATATTTTCACAGCGATTTCGTGATACATTTTATGAAACTACGGATATGAATAACTGATAATCTTTAATGTAAAAAGAAAAATGACACTTCAATATTTATTGGTTTGGAAATATTTAACATAAACGTAAAACACGTTGTGTAGTTCAAAGATGATTGGAATATGAGTACAGATATCCGTCTTTTGCGGATATTTTACATTAGGCGTAAATATCTTAGTATTATGCATTTTTATTTGGGTTGAGGCTTTGTATTAGAAGTGGTGCTGCAATTCTAGTACGCTCTTCTGAGGTTAAAAATTTGGCCCTGAAAAGGGCCTTTGTTTGATAGAAAAATGAGACTTCGAATCCATTAATGATTAAGACGCAAAACTCAATCTTTACCGATGCCTAAAAACTAAATCAGAGAAAGCTTTGTGATTTCTAATTTTTATATGTTGCTATCTCATATTTATTAACAAATTTAAAATGATTAGTTAATTTTAGCAAGATTTTTGAAACCAGCCAAGTTTGCGCGCAAGCGCAGTTGAAATGGCAAATTTGTGATAACCGGGATTTAACGACGAGTCTCTTTCATAGACTGAGAGAAAATATTACGTCATAAAACGAGTAAAGGATTAATTAGAGCCGCTGTATAGACAGGCCGACGCATCAGCTTAAGTTTAGCCATTTTGGATCGGATTTTTCATTGTTGCACTGCTAGGGTTACCACAGCAAAGTTTCGGATTTCGCCAAATTTGGTGCCGCTAATAATTGCTTATACTGTCTGACCATCGATTACATGGAAAGGCTGATATCCGTTTTATAGGCGGAAATGGACGTATCTATTAGTTTATAGGGGTGTTAGTTGATTTGCTACAGATGTGCACTTTTGCCTCTCTATTATTTAGCCATAGTTTTGTAAAAATGAAAATTTGCTCACAGCAACATTTTTTAAATCTGAAGTATATTCGATCTATACTCTCACGGCAAAAATGAATTGATTTATTGATTCACAATAAAGTTTTGAGCTTACCATTTTGCTTTTACGTTCCTGAACGAAATGAAAATATTTTCTTTTCTTTTTGTTGTTTCCATGGTAACTATTTTTGTTTCCCCTTATTTTATTTCTGAGAATGCAATAAATGAATAAGGTACTAGTGACATCATAAAAAGCGTGCATCAAAGTCCCATCGTTATTTTCCCTTCTCCCCTGCCAGATTCATTCAGATGGAATCGTCTTTACTTGGCAGATTGCCAGATTACATACAATCCGTGGTCTAACAGTATATAGACAGGCCGACGCATCAGCTTAAGTTTAGCCATTTTGGATCGGATTTTTCATTGTTGCACTGCTCGGGTTACCACAGCAAAGTTTCGGATTTCGCCAAAATTTGCAGAAAATAATATTTTATTCAATAAACAATTCACGTGCAGCTAATAATTGCTCACAGTGAACAATCACCAACGCGATAACTCGCCAGAAAAGACAACCGCTCAAACACGCGCACCGATCCAAAAATTCTGATCTTAGGCTGATGCGTCGGCTCGTATATCGAGGGGCCTTAGGATTAATGTAGGATTAATGTATCAAAGTATAAAACTGCGTGTATGTTTTCATTACAAAACTTAATTAAACGCATTTTAACCCTACTAGGTGGATTTTTTAAATATTGTAGCTGTATCTATATGCACATAAGATTTTTAGTTTAAATAATGAAATTAGACAAAAAAATACGCGATTAGTACATAGTATTCAGGGGTTTTTGTTTTCCAAACTAAAATTGATTGGGTGGACTTCTCCAAACTGATCTGATCTTTCCTAATAATAAAGTGATTTACTAATAATAAAGTCCGTTTTTTTTCCAAAAATTCGATTTTGTTCTTTTTCTATTCCAATTTTAAGAACAAAATTATCATAAGATGGACGAGTAAATTACGAAATTATCATAACGTGGAACGTAACACGGTCACAAGCCAATGGGCGAGATACGAAATTATCATAACGTGGAACCGTGACATGGGGCGAGAAAATTCAGCATACATTATTTGTAAATATACAGGCGAACCAAAAGACCTTTTAATTTTTCTATTACGGGCAAAGCCGTGCGGGTACCACTAGTATTTAATAAAACGAGCATAAATGTGGCCTCTTTTTCCTCGAAAGAAGGGGAAAAAAAGAGAGGAGGGGGTATTTGAAGGCAGCGCATATTAAAACGTCGATCAAAAGTTCCGCTGCAGACGATCGGGATTGGACGGAGCGCGCCAGACGATTCATTTCCCAGAGTCTCTTCCCTACGAAGACACATTCCCTCTCGTCACCGAATCGAACATCTTATCGAATCACTTATTGCTAGAGTCCGTCAAGGGGCACAAAATTCTGATTTCGCTTCCTTGCGCCGAGTAGAAGTATTGTATTTCACTTTCAAATCTCCATTTTAAGCCCTCCAAAATCAGGGCTGTGGAGTCGAGAGGAAATTGACTCGCTCCGACTCAGACTCCGAGTCCTTTACTCCAAAATCTAATTTCGAAGCACTGGTAGAGTTGCGAACCTAGAATTTTAACTCCGAGAATCTTTACTCTAAAGGTCTAAAGTCTCCAAGACTCCAAAGTTTAACCTTCCTTTTCGGGGAAAATGCTCGATTCCCTACTCTTATTCTTTCACCACAGAATCAGCGTGACTAAGACTCAACGACTCCAAATCCGAAGCCCTATACAAAACAAAGAGTTTCTCGACTGTTTGTGGACTGGAAAAAAAAATAATTAATTTGAATTTTGACATCTTGAATTCAAAACATGTTTTTCGCAATCACGAGTGTGTGTATGCGCTGTGTTTGTGTGTGGAGGGTATGTGTGTGTGTATAGGCATGTGTGTTTGTGTCTGTGTGCTGGCATAAGTGTGTGGGTAGTTGTGTGTACGAATGTGTGTGGGAGGGTATGTGTATGTGTGTGTAGACATATGTGTTTGTGTCTGTGTGCAGGCATGAATGTGTGGGTAGTTGTGTGTATGTTTTTGTGTTTGTGTGTGTGTAGGTGTCTGTATGTATGCATAAATGTGTGAGTAGTTATGTGTGTGTATGTGTGTATGTTTTTGTGTGTGTGTAGGTGTCTGTATGTATGCATGTGTGTGCAGGTGTATGTGTGTAGGTATATGTGTTTGTGTGTGTGTGTAGTTGTGTATGTATGTGCGTGTGTGTAGGTGCGTGTATGTACGCGTGTAAGTGTAGGATATTGGCGAAACCGGGAGACGGCTTTCGCTATAGGAGCAGCATCGTGAGGAGCCGGTCGACGGTGATGGTGCGGAGGGTGGCGGTGGGAAAATAAAATCATAGGACATCAAAACAGTCAAGTGAGAACAATAAGCAATCGTGATTGTTCAAAAAAAAAACATTAATTTGAATTTTTGTCATCTTGAATTCAAATTATGTTTTCCGCAATCACGAGCGTGTGTGTTTGTGTAGGCGCATGTGTGCGGGTGCGTGTGTGCGTGTATGGATTCACGTGTGTGCGTGTGTTGTGTATGCAGTGCTGTGTGTGTACGCGCGTGTGTGTGCAGGCTTTCGTGTGTACGCGCGTTTAGGCACGCGCGTATGTAGGCATATGTGTTTGTGTCTGTGTGCAGGCATGAGTGTGTATGTGTGTGTAGGATATGGACTCAACCTCGAGACGGTTTTCGCAAGAGGAGACCATCGTGAGGCCGGTCTCTGGCAGAGGGAGGTGGTGGGAAAATAAAATCAAAGGACATCAAAACAGTCAAATGAGAACAATAAGCAATCGTGATTGCTCGGAAAAAAAAAAACTTAGTGGGCATTTAAGAACTGTTACATAAGTTAATTTGTCAATAACTAACTGTAAGATGTAATTGTTTACGTTAGTACTTTAGGAACTTTAGAGCTTTTGAAATTCGACTCCTGTACCCGAAAATCAGTCGGACTCTGACTCCGTGGCCACGACAGTTTGTGGATTCGGAGGGAAAACGACCGATTCTGACTCTGACTTCGACTCTTGAAAATTTTACAGGCTTCGATTCCCCGCTCAGACTCTTTCAACACAAAATAATTCTGACTCTGACTCTGCAGCCTTGAATTTTTCTGTCGCTGCGACAAACGATACTTTCATGTTTTCGTGGACTTAAAAAGTACACAAAAACGATTGCACTACAGTACTGTAAAAGTAATAATAATAATAATAATCTTTATACATAAAGGGCTACTTCTGTCCGGATGTCCGGGGTAAACTTCAAAACTACTGGACGGATTTTAACCATTTTTCCACCATAGATAGCTTCATTATCAGGGAACAACTTAGGCTATAATTTACTGCTAAAAAACTTAGTTTAAAAACGTCGTGATCGAAAATAGTGAATGTCATGTAATTTCCGCATCAAATGATTAAAGATTAAATCCATTGTTTCGAAAATTCGTTGCCTAACAACAGCAATATTAAGTAATCATAATGAAAATTTTGAATCAAGGCTTCTCCGGAGCAAACTTGAGTCTAAAGTCATTTAAACATTTGTAAACTCTACTTTTCGCACACTTAGGAAAACATAGTAGAGAGCTTTTTTGTGTGTGTGTGTGTGTGTGTGTGTATGTACTATATAATTAAATGAAGCAAGCGCACGGTTTTTTTTTTTGGTGATCTTTGTTTTTGTTAGTTCATATTTTGGAAACTCTTTGATGCTTCAATTCGTGCTTTCGTTTCTAAATGAATATTCGTTGGTTCTTCATACTTATTGCTATTTTACTTTAAAGGGTAAGGAAGAAGCTCGATTTTTAATCACGTCATAGTGTGTTTTGAGTTCTTTCAGTTAAAACAGAAAACGAAAGAAAGTAGCGATTGTTTCTTACAATTATTACTGACCCAGGCAATGCCGGGTATTTTTGCTAGTAATAATAATTAACTTTTCTGGCAATGAAACAGCTTCGTCGAGTGTAACAATGACAGCGTTGCTTGAAACCAGGGCTGTGGAGTCGGAGTCGGAGTCGAAGAGTCGGAGTCGGACTGATTTTGGAATAAAGGAGTCGGAGTCGGAGTCGTTGGAAAACATGCCGACTCCGACTCCGGGCTTCTTTTTTTCTTTCCTTTTCACTGACTCTCCTTGCATTTTTTAAAAATTGATTACCAATTGGTTCGATTACATGTATAAAAAGATACTCATGAGAAAATAACTGCCATTATGGCAATCAGCTAGCTTGAATGCTTACCGAACTTTCTGTAGCCGTCCCCTAGTTTGCTTGCTTTTTAACTTAACTAATAGCAACTGTCAGCAAACGGTTTTGTTGAATAACATTTTCAAGTAATCACTTTCAAATAAAAATAGAAATATAGTGTTTTGTTCTATCTCAGTTTAAAATAGTAAAAGAAACGTAACAAATTAGTAAGTCGACGCCTGTAGCTAAGGTTGAAACGTTTAAGTGTGATCGGCAAATTCAAAGAAGTTCTGGCTCAAAAGCACCAATCCAAAAGATTCGATGAAATAATCTAATGTTTTTTTCTTTATTAAGACTATTTCTGTAAGCTTGGTTCTCACTAAAAAGTATGTAACAAAATAAGTGTAAAAAATTTCTTGATTACAACACTCAAGAATTGCAGTTAATCTTAAAATCTTCATATTTAGGTTAATTCTAAAGCAGCCAATAAAATTTAAATTAAAAATTTAGCGAAGAAGAAATATAGGTATAGTAAAAGCTATTCGTACAAATTTGTATACCGCCGCGTTTTGTGTAAAATTAGCTCCTGACGCATATGTGCCCTATTTTCGTTGAAATTTTATTGATGAAATATAATTTAAAATATATTCGTGAAAATTTTCAGAATTAAAGTATTTATATTTTTTATAAACTCTGAAATTAACTTTGGGTGTCATCTACTAGATGGATGTCACCAGGGGCAAACCACTCCCTCTCAAGAACTTGGATTTAGAAAAAAAGTTTTTTTTTCTCTCAAGTTACAGCTTTCAAAAATTGAAAGCACACGATTTGATCAATATATATTTGTTAAACATTAAAGGGGGGCAAATTACAGATAATCATTTTCAAAATTTTTAAAAGGGATTTTTAAGTCATCTCACTTTTTAACCCGTAACTATTGGAAAGTTTGATTTTTAAATTGAATTTCTAACGTTGTATGACGTCTTGGGTTTACAATAAAAAACAAAATGCTAAATTTTCATAAAAAGGAATTAATATTTCAATCTCTGTTAAGAGGTTTTCCCCCTTCCCTTGAATGGAGAGAGGGAGTTTAAAAAATACAATTAAAAAAATCAAAAAAAAAAAAATCTGGAGTCGGAGTTGGAGTCGGAGTCGGACGTTTCAAAATCCAGGAGTCGGAGTCGGGGTCGGAATCGGCCATTTTCCTTCCGACTCCGCAGCCCTGCTTGAAACGACGCTGTACTTTCACTGAAAACCTTTATGAAAGTCCAATTTCCAACAGATTTTCTAGAAGTACTGCAGATTCTTTTACAATGTAGTAAACGGAATACAAATATGAGTCATTACAACAATCGAAAGCAATTAATATATTTAGGAAATGTATTTCGAAATGAAATTACAGTAAAACTCCGATTTTGCGTCACCCGAACCTACGTTTTTCCCGCATTTAAGGTAGGCGAACACTCTATTTTTTTCCTTCAATATTCATTGCTCCCATCTAAAACTTAAAACGAGTAATAAAAATGACATAAATAACACATTTTAACTACTTATTTAAAAAAAAAAACAATTTTCTATTATGTTTTACTTCCTTTTACAAAAAAGGAAGTTATTGTATTCGCGAAAGAATTTTCACTCAAAAATCGGCCTTCATTTCCATTTTTCTCACCCCCGAATGATTGTTGGGTTTTTTATTCGATCCGATCACACGTGGATATATACCTAAGAACATACAGAGGCCCGAAATATCCATTTTGACGATCCCCGAGTTAATGACAACGAATTTTCTCGTGACGTCTGTATGTACGTGCGTATGTGTGTATGTATCTCGCATAATACAAAAACGGCATGTCCTATAAAGTTGAAATTCGGTACGTAGACTCCTAGTGGGGTCTCGTTGTGCACCTTCCCTTTTGGTTGCATTCGGATGTTTCTTAGGGGGTCTTTTGCCCTTTTTTGGGGGGAAATCATTGTTAATTTCGATGTAAACTCAAGTTGTGTTATAATTTGACGGACACTTGGAAATATAGCCAGTCTTTTGATCGCCAAGTTTTGTCGCCAATTTGGCGACAAATTTGGCGGATTTTTTTTTTAATCTGGTTTCGATTTGGCCGCTGTTGGTGATATTTAGAGAGTAAACAATTGAATCACATTAAAATTGCCAATAATGAGAAAATGACATTAAATTGGAGTAAAAGGAAGTCATGTGATGCACACATTAGTTCGTTTTTAAATTAAAAAAAATATTTTTAGCAAAAAAAAAAAAAAAAAAACTACCATTTCCATTTTAATTCAAGAGTCGCCATTTTTTCATAATTTTTAAGGATTTTTGTGTCTGTCTCTTCTTTAGTTCCCATGCCACTCCAATTTGGACCTAAGTAACTAAAAACAGGTTTTATGGGTATATGTTTGGAAAATACCCCCGAAAAACGTGCTTCTTGCCCCCTAAGTGTAATTGATCATTATTTCAAAACCACATATTGCATGTACATATGTACATTATTTTTCGCAGTTTATATCACAGTACTGTCTGACCACGGATTGTATGGAAAGACAAACTTCCGTTTTACAGCCGGAAATGGAAAAATGTATTATTTTTAGCGATTTCAGCTTTTGCAGAAGCAGAGTCTCATTCAAATGAGCGGAATATATACGAGCATTAAATTTTTACTTTTTCCTCTCATTCAGATAGATTCGCCTCATCTGGACGTTTGAAAATTCCATACAATTCGTGGTTGGACAGTAATATTGTAACGGATTCGGTGCGACTTCTACTTTCTTGAAATGAAGACACAGTTCTTGATAAAAACACAGGAGCTTTATTTACACTATGTACAGAAGAAATCGTGAACAATTGCTAAATTCATCATCAGCAATTAAGCAAATATCACTCGATACCGTAAACTCGACGGTTACACACGTATTTACTTCCAAATACGAAAAACAACACAGCGAAATGCCTCGCAATAAACAGAGCCAATACACTTACGTATTCTCAATCGAAACTAAACTGTTTATCCATCGCTAACGGCTTATATACACCGAAAAGAAATCTCTCAAATATTCCACACGCTTCTGGAAAATAGTAGACCGTTATCAAATTTTATCAATGAACAAAAAGGAAATAGGGGGATCGTATACTTTAGCCATATGAAAAAGGGTTGCATATTCATTACGGGAAACTATTTACAGGTTACGTTACTACAATAATTACTATTTACAGGATTTGTAACAATATGTTTAACTATCATTTTTGCAAAGTTTTATATCTTTAAAGTTTCCTTTTCATTAGAGAGAGACTTTTTCTCTAGAACTGTTGGCGTCAATAAAAACTTTGAAAACGCGATTATAAGAAAAATCAAGAAAGAAAAAGTCAATTTTTCAGTTATAAGCAGTGCATTTGAGTTTAGTAAATTTCTTCCAGTTTTCTCAATAATTTATCGATTTTTTTTTAGAAAAAAGTGCGAATTTAGAAAGCAGAACATTGGGGCTCTCGTAATTTTTCAAAGTCGTTTTTTTTTTCTCTCGAAAATTGGGGTGTTTGTCTACTAACGTTTTTTTCATTCGGTCCCATCCCCCATTTTGCTGCGATTACTGGTTATTAAAATTGCTACACCAATATGGCGACGTGGTACAGACATGAAATTTAAATGACAGCAAGACGATGATGCGATGTGTAAATGATTAGCTTTTCAGCGCATTCAGACAACGCAGGTGCCCGCAGCGACACCTACAATGTGTTTAAATGAGGAAATTGTACAGCCAATATCCCACGTGAAAATCAAATTTGAAAAAAAAAATTATGGGTGCCATTGGATACACATCTCGGTCGCCTCTTGTTCGCATTGACGGAACTATGAACAGTCGGTGGAACATTTCTGATGTCTTACGATCCGTGGCGCTGCCTTTTATTCAAGCCAGGCGAAACTCTACGTTTCAGCAGGATAATGCACGACCGCATGTGGCTGGCATTGTGCAGACTTTCCTTGATACGGAAAATGTTCGACGGATGCCCTGGCCAGCTCGTTCTCCAGATCTCTCTCCAATAGAAAACGTCTGGTCAATGGTTGCTGAACAACTGGCTCGTCAGCAAACGACAGCCACTACAGTTGATGAACTGTGGCATCGTGTTGACGTTGGATGGGTGTATGTACATGTGCATGTCATCCAATCTCTGTATGACTCAATGGCGTATATGCACTGTCATTGCTGCCTGAGGTAGTACAGTAAAGCACCGTTTATGAGTTTTTGAAGGGACTGTATGAAAAAAACGTACAAACGAAAAAACGTATAATAGGTATAGGTTAATGTGTATTAGACTTTGCAGGGACCAATTTAAAAAAACCTTTAATTGATAAAAACGTATAAAAGAGAAACGTATAAACGGTGCTTCACTGTAGTTCTAGGAACTAATTGCTCAGGATATATTCACCCAAATTTTTTGAAAACTTAATCATATTGTTACAAATTCTGTAAATAGTAATCATTATAGTAACGTAACCTGTAAATAGTTTCCCATAATGAATATACAGCCCCTATACATTCGGTTGAAGTATATGGTCCCTCTATTTGTTATTGATAAGATTCGTGAATGAATAAAAAGAAGAAATAAAATAACGGTCTACTACTTTCGAGAACCATTTGGAATCTTGTGGAATATTTGAGAGCTAGCTCTCTTTTCGGTGTGTATATAAGCCGTTACGCTGGATAAAAAGTTTAGTTTCGATTAAGAATTTGTACTGAGAGTGTATTAGCTCTGTTTATTGCGAGGCATTTCGCTGTGTTGTTTTTCGTATTTCGATGTAAATACGTGTGTAACCGTCGAGTTTGCGGTGTTGAGTGATACTTGTTTCATTGCTGATGATTCATTTAGCAGTTGTTGACGCTCTTTCCTGTACGTAGTGTAAATAAATTTCCTGTATTTTTAATCAAGAACTGTGTCGTCCTTTCAAGAAAGTTGGAAGTCGCACCGGATCCGTTACAATATGTTATTCCCAGCATAATATATGTGTCCAATAAATATCATTTTGTTATCTGCATTTCTTCCTGGGGTAGCAATTTTAATGGACAGAAGTGTATTTCCCGTATTTTACGTTTTTTAACCCGATCTCTTCAGAAACGTAAAATCGGGATTGCACTCTATTTCGTTATGTGATTTCCTGTGAACAAAACTATTGGTCGGATTATTCAATTAAAAGATATTCATTAAATGGGAAAGTGAGAATTCTCCTCTTATGCCAGTTGTCGTCAGCGAAGATTCCGAGGTTAACCGATTCCAATCAGATGGACTGGAAAAAATTAACGGACTCAATGAAGGAAAAAGAAAAAAAAATCGCAGGGCGCAGTTCCGGAGAATCGTCTCTCGCCACAGATCAATGCCACAATCCATAAACGCCTAATGACCGAAGCGTCCACAAACAATAGTTCCGGAAATAGATCTCGGTTTCTTTCGACAAACGATTATTCCGTCGAGGGTTGCCAGGGGGAAAGGGAAGGAAAAGAACCGAAATGGAACAAAAATAGCCAACCTGCAAAAAAAAAAAATAATAATAATAATAATTTGAATTTTGACATTTTGAATTCAAATTATGTTTTTCGCAATCACGAGTGTGTGTATGTAGGCGTGTGTGTTTGTGTGTACGGATTTTGTGTGTTTGTGTCTGTATGCTGGCATAAGTGTGTGGGTAGTTGTGTGTATGAATGTGTGTGTGTGTGTGGGGGGTATGTGTGTTTGTGTGTAGGCGTGTGTGTTTGTGTGTACGGATTATGTGTGTTTGTGTCTGTGTGCTGGCATAAGTGTGTGGGTAGTTGTGTGTATGAATGTGTGTGTGGGAGGGGTATGTGTATATGTGTGTAGGCATATGTGTTTGTGTCTGTGTGCAAGCATGAATGTGTGGGTAGTTGTGTGTGTGTATGTTTTTGTATGTGTTTGTGTGTGTATGTGTAGGTGTCTGTATGTATGTGTATGTGTGTTTGTGTGTGCGTGCGTGTGTGTAGTTGTGCATGTATGCGCGTGTGTGTAGGACATGGATGCAACCTGGAGACGGCTTTCGCTAGAGCAGCAGCATCGTGAGGAACCCGCCGACGGTGATGCTGCGGAGGGTGGCGGTGGGAAAAATCAAAGGACCTCAAAAACAGTCAAATGAGAACAATAAGCAATCGTGATTGCTCAAAAAAAACCGCTCTCTAATAGGCATATTGCAATCATCTTAAAATACATATCAGATAATTTTTATGTGCAATATTAATCAATTCTACGTATAAATGCTTCAATAATTTTCATCTATTATTCGCAACTCCAGAGCTCGAATAGGCTACTTTGCGGTGATTAAGGGTACCTCAAAAATGATCAAACCATCAAAAAATATTTTATTGCTTACTAGTGGTACCCGCACGGCTTTACCCGTAATAGAAAAATCAAAAGGTCTTCTGGTTCGCCTGTATATTTACCAAATAATGTATGGTGAATTTTCTCGCCAGTTGGCTTCTACCCATCTTACGGTTCCACGTTATGATAACTTCGCATCTCGCCAATTGACTTGTGCCCATGTTACGGTTCCACGTTATGTTTATTTCGTCATTTACTCGTCCATCTTATGATATTTTTTTTTCTTAAAATTGGAATAGAAAAAGAACCACATCGAATTTTCGAAACATCGCTTCGAGGTGCACACCCCCATGCTACAAACTAACTTTCTGCCAAATTTCATGAAAATCGGCCGAACGGTCTAGGCGCTATGCGCGTCACAGACATCCCACAGACATCCTCCGGACAGAGAGACTTTCAGCTTTATTATTAGTAAAGATTTTAAAACTACAAATTATTGCAAACACAGGGAAAAAGTTTCATCGCCTTAGTTCAAATATTTAAAAAGTTATGAGTGGTTTTAGGTCATGCTCGCTATGTGTTCTAATGCAAAAGAAAAATTTTAAATTGCTTTTTCTCGGTGATCGTTTTTTTGTGTTTTCATGTCATTAGAATCCCTAATGTTTTTTTTGCTATTAAAGATACAGCTTTAAAGCAATACTTTTTGCAGTCAGGATAAGATATTTAAAAAAACTGTGCATTGGATAAGCATTTCATAAATGACTCAAATGTTTAGAGCACCTTTAAAAACAAAATTTTTTACAGAAAAATTACGATTTTTTGCGTAATTGATCACAGAAAATGTTCCAATACATATATAAACAAATGAATGCAGAGATTTTTAGAGATGAATAGTGTGCTTGCTTAGCAAAATCCTTTTTTTAAATAAGTGCAAAAACAAAAAAGCCTTAGAAATTTTAAAAAAATTGAAATTTCCCTAAATTTTTTGAAGTTTTAAAAAATGTGGGCAATATTTTAAGATTTTGAAAATAAATTATTGTTTGCGAATTGAGTGTGTATGTTATGGTTTCAAAGAAATACACAATATTCATAAATTTAAAAAAATGCTCAACTGGTAGTATGACCCCTTAAAATACTACCGGAAAAAGGTAAAACAGTCCACTCCACGTGTTTTCTTTGGGGTAAATGACAGGCTTCAGACAGTTTATGGTGTCATGTAATTTAAGAAGAATAGCAAAGGAAGCTTCCCACAAATATGATGAAAAATTATTGTCATTCACAAAGCGTCAAAACAAGTTATAAGTTACGTCATTTGTTTGTTTTACCTTTTTCATCTGCCATTAGAGAGTGGCTGCAGTGCCCCCTATAGTTTATTGGAGTTGTGAATTGACGTAAGTAGAAAATCGCCCGTTAGGTATGACGGGGGAAAATTGCTTCTACATTTAAACGAAGCTATTGGCTGTTTGGCGATATTTTGATGATTGAAATGGTAACTATCACTCCAGTGGATGAACCCTAAATTCCGGTAGGTGGCGTTCATTGAAGACCATTTTTTTGAGCAATCACGATTGCTTATTGTTCTCACTTGACTGTTTTGGCGTCCTATTATTTTATTTTCCCACCGCCACCCTCCGCAGCATCACCGTCGACCGGCTCCTCACGATGCTCCTCCTATAGCGAAAGCCGTCTCCAGGTTGCATCCATGTCCTACACACACGCGCACACATACACAACCCTACACACACGCGCGCACACAAACCCATACACACACATACAAAAACACATACACACAAACATATACACACGCGCATACATACACTACACACACACGTGCGCGCACACACACAAATACATACACCTACACACATACACAAACACATACACACACCATACAGACCCCTACACATACACACACACCTACACACACCTACACACAACTACTCACACACTCATGTCTGCACACAGACACAAACACACATGCCTACACACACATGCACATAACCCCTACACACAAACATACCGCCCCCACGCACAAACACACACGCCTACGTACACACAAACACTCGTGATTGCGAAAAACATAATATGAATTCAAGATGTCAAAATTCAAATTATTATTTTTTTTTTTTTGTTTCTTTATTCCCCTTGAAATGACACAGTCTTACCAGTAAAACAGTCACGTGACCGGATCGAGTTCAGCCTTGAAACAATAAAGCATTTCCCTACATGTTAAACATTAAAAAAACATATTATCAAATGATCATGCCGTGGCGCGAGTTACACTGTTGAAACTCGCAGGTTACTCGTTCATTGGCTATTATATATGTGAAGATTACTAAGGGATCTAAGGACCTTTAACCTTCAAAATTTTCGACTTTCTGAAAAAAATATATGTCATGCATAATTTAATTCTGAACAGTTTGATACCTTATTTATTTTCATTCACAAAAAACTTTTCAAGTTATCGTAAAAATGCGCACACTTTCCCCATAGAGATTTATGTTAACAGCAGCTGTTTAAGCCTCTTTTTCTCAGGTGCAGGTTTCTCGTTTTGCGTGCGTGATATCTCAGAAAGTTTCTGATGTATTTCCGTAAAACTTTTATGGCATCTTTGTCTGGTTTACTTTTATGAACTGAACCTAAATTTATTATTTTTTTTTAAATTATTTATTTATTTATTTTTGAAATTTCCTAAGTTAATATGAAATTTTTCCAAACTTTTGGGCAAAAAATATTTTTCTAATAATATTAACTTTTATTTTTAGTTAAAATTTAGGTTCAGATCATAAAAATAAACCAGACAAACATGCATGAAAAGTTTTACGGAAATACATAAGAAACTTTCTGAGATATCATGCACGCAAAACAAGAAACCGGCACCTGAGAAAAAGATGCTTAAACAGCTGCTGTTAACATAAATCTCTAAGGGGGAAGTTCACGCATTTTTTCGATAACTTGGAAAAGTTTTTTGCTTATGGTAATAAATAAGGTAGCAAATTGTTCAGAATTAAATTATGCATAACGTATATTTTTTCCAGAAAGTCAAAAATTTTGAAGGTTAAAGATACTTAGACCCCTTTATTCTTTTTTAAATCTTCTGATCAAACTCTAGCAGACCACAAGAATCCTCATGTATATAATAGCCAATGATCAAGTAACGCTCCTGACGTCATCAACAATGAAACTCGTGCCGCAGCGTTATAATTTGATAATATTTTCTGGCAATGCTTGATATGCAAGGAAATGTTTTATTTTGACGAGGCTGAACTCGATCCGGTCACTGAACTGTTTTAATCATAGACTAATAATGAGAGTAGACCGAGCTTTCCCAGACTTGCTGATGAAAAAATTGGTGCATGGATACATCACGTGACTGGTGGGAGGCTTGGCGAAAACTTTGGCAGCATGGTTGCTAGATGGCAGGATTATCTACAGTTTGGCACTCGACATGTATTTTAATACGTAATGTGTTTTAATTATAAGTTTTATTTTCCAGGTGCAGAGATTGAACTGTTTTTCTTATAGTTATGCATTATTTTGACATTAGTAATTAGTTTTTGATCACAGTTTTCAGTCACTTTTATTTCATTCGGAACTGCTACGTCAGTCTTTGAGTGAACGTCATGGCGTAAACGTTTTGCGTTTAAGCAAAAATGTACTAATCGGTATCTTAAATTGAAACTGTAGGTAAAAATCTTACCGTTTGCCGATTCCTTTTGGGCGCTTGCGTCTTTAAATGCTTAGAGAGTGATTGAAATGGACTAAAGAAAATGCGGAATACTATCTTAACGAAAAACTTACTATATTAACAGAATATTTACAACTTAGAATAAGAAATTTACAAATCGGACTCCATAAAAGGCCATTCTTCCATCAATTCTATTTATTTTATTTCTCGCGGGCGTTGATCGTCTGCTACGATCAACGCCCGCTGTTGCTAGGATATCCACCAGTCACATGGTTTGGTTTATGAGCAGCAAAAGGGTTGCCATAGCTCGGTCTATTCTTATTATTAGTCTATGGTTTTAATGGTAACCCTGTGTCATTTCAGGGAATGAAGAAACGAAAAAAAAAAAATGGTCAACAACGAACGCCACCTACTGGAGTTAGGGTTACCATTTCAACCATCAAACTATCACCAAACAGGCAATGGCGTCGTTCAAATGTAGAAGCAACTTTCACCCGTCATATCTAGACGGGCGATTTTCTAGTGATGTGACAATGAAAAAAGTTAAAACAGGTCACAATCAAACAAGCATATAGAGACATCTTTTCGACACAAAAATTATTCGCCCTCGTGCCTTCGTTATCTAGATTTAAGTTCTTAAAGTCTGTCGATAAATTTTAAGAGAAGCTCCGAAGTTAAAGACTAGGCGAAAATTTGAAGATGTAGCAATTTTTCGCCGACGATTTAGCATCCATCTACAAAGTGTCTGAAAGATGTCTTCCATGATTCATCGAAATTCGCTCAGTTTGGCGACTTTTTTTTCTTACTCCAGCAGACGTTACTGCGTAGGAAAGTAAAAAGCAGTATCTGCAAGTTTTTTTATTTTTTTTTCGCACTTTTGTCCGATAAATTTTACATAACCTAGTGACTTTAAGTAACATATTAAGGTTATGTATCTACTTAGCAGAGTGAACTGTGAACTCTAAAGATGAAAAGACGAAGATATTATTAGCAAAACTTTATTCTAACTTACTAGATGATCGCCATTGTAAAACTTCAAAAATTACTTAGTGTTGCCAAACAATAATAAAGAAATATATATATAAACAATAATATAACTTTAACAGTGTCATCTGTTGAACTGAAGCGTTGTTGTTCCGCGAAAATAAAGTACGGCAAAAGTATGAAATTACAACGTGTCTCTATTGTTAGTATGGAATCCGAAACGTATTTTGCAAATATCTCCTCACTGCAGCTAACTCCTTGCGTTGCAATAACTGGGACACAAGGGCAAATAGGTTCTGCGTGCAGAAGCATGTTTTACTATGCTCTTTCTGTAGCTACCTATTTAATTTTCTTTTTATTAATACAGTATTGAATATTTTCCTGGTTAAAATCAATCATGTAATGTGTGATAGTAAACGAGCTGATGTGTGCATCACATGACTTCCTTTTACTCCAATTTAATGTCATTTCCCCATCATTGGCACTTTTAATGTGATTCAATAGTTTACTCTCTAAATATCACCAACAGTGGCCAAAATGAAACCAGATTTTGAGAAAAAAAATTAAAAAAAAACGCCAAATCTGTCGAAAAGTTGGCGACAAAACTTGGCGACCAAAAGACTGGCGATCTATCGTCAAGTGTCCGCCAAATTACAACAGCACGTGAGTTTACATCGAAATTAACAATGATTTTCCCCCCAAAAGGGGCAAAAGACCCCCTTTGGAGCATCCGAATGCAACCAAAACAGGAGGTGCACAACTAGACCCCACTAGAAGTCTAAGTACCAAATTTCAACTTTCTAGGACATTCCGTTCTTGAGTTATGCGACATACACACACACATACACATACGTACATAGAGACGTCACGAGAAAACGCGTTGTTATTAACTCGGGGATCGTCAAAATGGATATTTCGGGTGTGTGTACGTTCCTAATCATATATCCACGTGTGGTCGGGTCGAAAAAAAAAAACTCAACATTCATTCGGGGAAGAGCAAAATGGAAATGAAGGTCGATTTTTGAGTGAAAATTTTTTCGCGAATACAATACTTCCTTTTTTGAAAAAGGAAGTAAAACAATGAAATGTAGATCGACTTGGCTAATGTTTTTGAATTTTTTTCTAGCCAAGTGAGTACAAACAGCCAAAAGGGCTAATGTTGGCCAAACCTGGCAACCCCGATTCCGTCTGATATTATTGTATTGTCTGAGCGATGGAAGCAAAAGAAAAAAAAACCTGGACATTAATGTCCTTTCCTTTCTGCAATCCACCGTTCCATCAGACAGATCGAAACAAGCACTCCGCTCACCACCTGTTGTGCGCGGGAGAATGAATGCTCCTTTTAATGATGCCAGAACTATCTCGTTTCCTTCGTCATTCTTTAGTAACTGGGTCCCAATGTGTCGTCGCAACATTAGAATGCTAGTGGACCAAGTCAAAACTGGCTTCCTTTGTATTTTCCAGTTGCCGCCTATTTATTTTTATTATGCCAAAGCTGCCAACGCTGCAAGCTGAAAATTAAGGATACTTATCCGGAAAATAAGGAGACTTTGAATCAATAAAACGACGAAAATTTGAGGAGAAAAATGATTCGTGATTTCTTAAATTATTTTGGCTTGTTAAGAATAAGAAATTCGGTGCTCGGAAATCCGGCAGGACACGAAATCCGGAACTTGAGACTATTTATTTTAAGTTGAAAAATAACTACAACTTATTGGTCAAAAAAAGTGTTTTGAAACTGGCACAAGTTTTTGTTAGATTTAAGACTTTAAATCAATTTAAAACAGTCAGCTTTATTTAAATAATTTTACTTAACAATGTTTTTTTTTATCGGAATTTCAGTTTGGCAACTCTTTAGGTTCTGTACGTGCTGCATTCTTCCAGATGGGGCCGTGGTAGCCCTATCGGTAGAGTGTCGGATTCGGCGCCGGAGGGTCCTGAGTTCGAACCTCGATGGTCGAAGACCCACCGTCGTCATTAAAGGGGACTGGGCGACGTTAAATAGGCTCGTGGTCTCAATGTCCTCCAAGTGTACCTCTGGGGGTGCTAGCACCGGGTAGCTATTAGCTCCCGGTCTAGTTCTAAATTCTCATTAACTGTTCGATCCGGTGATGGTGCTGCCATCTACCGGTAGATAAAATAATGGAGGCAAGGCACTTAGTATGCAGTCCTCGACATAAATACAGTTGTAGTCAGTTGTGACTCGGAATCGAGGTAAATTCTTCTAGATTCAGTTTAACAGTTTTATTCCATGTTTTTGATGTCTCGTGTTGCGCAGTTACGTTATATGTTTAATATGTTTGTTCGCCATTGTTTAATTTTAATCAAAATAAAATTCTTTTTTTATGAGAATACTGCTGAACTCTACTGAGTAATTTAACAGCTTTTTTTCCCTCCCATAAGGGATAATAAATATTCCTTGTAGCAGATAAAAATTTAGGAAGATCAAAGAAAGATCGGAACTGTTTTCCGCTTTTTTTGGAAAATAAAAATGTTAAACAGGAGGAAAACAAAATGAACATGTTTCCTAATGGATCGAACAGATAAAATTTTCATACTCATGTGTAAAAATGTTTCGTTTTTGCGGTCGAGATCGTTTTAATGCAGAAATTTTTCTCGACATTCTTATCACTGAAAAATTCCTTTTTTAGGTAATTTTGTTGTTTTGGGAAAAATTTGGGAGATATTTTTTCATTAGAGAATTGGGTAGAGGAAGGAAGAGAGAGAATTCCGGAGGCTTGCAACCCCCCCCCCCCGGAGAATCAATAGATATGTCATAAAATATCATGTTTTTACTTTTACTCTGGAGCCAAGATACTGAACACACTGGAAAGTTCGGATAACGGAAGATCGGATCATGAGTATTTCGGTTGTATTATTCGAAAAGTGTTTTGCACGCTGTTTCTCTGAAGCACTGCATAGGATCATCAACGTTTTGTTTACTTTTAATTTTTTTAAACCCCTTCAGTCGGAATTATGAAATATTTGACCAAAAATGTTGATATTTGGAACACAGTGTACTATGGTAAAGGGTATCTTGTAGAAAACATTTTGAGTTTGTAGGAGAAAAATTAAAAGAGTTATGGCACGTCCAATATTCCGGACTCATATTTTTGAAATCAATATTTCATATACAAAACGATAAAATACCAAACAAACTTCATTATAAAATTTTTTGCAAACAATTATGAAACATAGTATAAGCGTTTGAAACGATTCATTAAAGATTATATATTTTTTAAAAAAATCAGGAAAAAAAACCTCGCTTTTCAGATGAAAATCCATGGTTGGAAAAATGAGCCACTCTCAATCCTTATATGTCAGTGTTGTCAGTCCCAAAACGAAAAATTATTTCACAGATTATAATAAGCAGAATGGAAAGAGTCAACTACAAAAAAAAAATACTAATTAAATCAATTATTAAATGATTAGTAGCTGTTTAAAGTGGTTGTCCGGTATACCGGACACCAGGTCTGAAGGGGTTAATACGCTCGGCAAACCAGGAATTCCAAGTCGCAGAGGGCCATTATTTCTCAGACTCGGAGGAGTCCAATGTCTATAATTCTCGGAGTCGGAGCCGAAATAGCTCATTCTCCTCCCGACTTTGCATCGTGCGAAAAACGCACCGAAGCCGGATAATAGGACATTTTCATACCGCGTGGAATAATTCAGAAACTGTGTCATCTGGAGCTGCGCAGAGAAAGGTCAGGTGTGAGCAAAGATGGCGCCCACTGTCAACCCGGCGTCTTCTCTACGGAGATGATTCCAGCAGATGTTCGTTCTGGGAGAGGGGGGGGGGGGCACTTCATTTTACGGGAGAGATGACAACGTCATGAGGATTGAAGGGATTCGGGACTTCGGCCTCCCCCCCCCCCCGGTTAACGGGGGGGGGGGGGTTGCAGGCTGAAGCCGGAAGCAATATAACATTTCTTTTCTTTTTCTTAATCTTTATTTTTGAAACATTTCTTTCTTTCTTCTATCGATGTTTTTGGAGTTTTATTTTCCTCATTGTTATAAGTCCGAAACAAACGAGAGCACTGCATACACAACATGCACACACACACACACGAACGCCTACACACACCCGTACGCACACAGCACTGCGTACACAATATGCACACACATGCTTACATACACACACACACACGCACCCACACACATGCGCCCTACACAAACACACACGCTCGTGATTGCGAAAAACATAATTTGAATTCAAGATGCCAAAAGTCAAATTATTATTTTTTTTTTTTGTGTGTGTGTGTGTGTAACGAAAGACAACACTAAAATCTTTATCTTCTTTATCTTTGCTAAGAATAAAGCTAAAAGTCTGTCTGGATATCAGGATCTCTGTCTGTCTGTCCGGATCTCTGTGACGCGCAAAGCGCCTAGACCGTTCGACCGATTTTCACGAAATTTGGCACAAAGTTAGTTTGTAGTAGCATGGGGGTTAGCACCTCGAAGCGATTTTTCGAAAATTCGATTTTGTTCTTCTTCTATTCCAATTTTAAGAAAATGTGTTTTCGATAGCAAATTATCACAACATGGAAGTGTAAAAGTCGAAATTTTCATAACGTGGAACCGTAACATTAGCGAGCAAATAAACATAGCAAATGGGTGAGAAATTCGTCATCCATTATTTGTAAACATACAGGCGAACTAAATGACCTTTTCATTTTCAACTACGGGCAAAGCCGTGCGGGTACCACTAGTACAAACATAAATTGTAAACGCATTTTATGTCTAATTTGTCCCAATTGCATACGTAAGTTTTGGGGCTAGTCACAAATGACTTTCCCGGCCCCCCCTCCATACTGTTTACCCCTATATTTCACCCCCAGTTAAAAAAAATATTGGGCCCCTTCACGCTCGGGCCAACAGGTGTCCTTTTCTCTCTCTCCCCCCCCCCCTTCGCACGCCTCTAGTGAATGCCACGTTAGCCAAAAACCACCGACGGCGTCATTCGCGCTCCCCATCCCTTTTCGTCTCCCCAGAACGGATGATCTCCGACGATTCCCATTCCGAGCTCAACAGCAGGAGTAGTGTGAGGGGGGGCATTGTCTCCCATCCAATAAAGCGGAGATTGGGACGAGACCTCGTTACGTTCTCATTAAAAGAAAGATAAATATTTTTGTATCGTCTGCCGCGCGCCTCATTAGCGCGAAGACAAAGGGGGGTTGTCGGAGCACTCTATTCTTCTCGAGTTGAAAGGAGACGCTGTTATGTTGATGGATGCGTTCCTCAGCACACGAAGAGCTGAACGAGCCTATTTTCCCGTTTCCACACTGTCATACAAGATAGCACTTGACAGAAAAGAGGTCACATCTCATAGTTCTCAGCATGGGAGACAGCAGGGGGAAAAGGGGTGTGAGGGGGGGGGCGGAAACTTCCACTCCTTGGTTTTTCAGTAAAGAAAATAATTTTAAAAGTGCTCATTCGACATTCAAAAAAATAATAAATGTATGTACCCATGGTAAATAAATAAAATTATATTAATTTTAAATAAAAAGTAAACTGCAAAGTACTTAAACTACAGAGTTCATTATGAATAACATTGAGTTCGTGCTTAAATCCGTGAGTGTTGGCAAAGAGGTATTCTATTTAAATGTGTTTACTTTCAAATAGCTAAAATTACATTCATTTCAAGCAAAGTACAAGAATATTGTGATTAGAGAAATAAAACCTATGAATTAAGTATTTTAACATATTTTTACATCTCAAAATTTGCTTTGGAATAAATAAATTTATTACTTCATTTTCTTTACTAATAATAAAGCAGAAAGTCTCTCTGTCCGGATCTCTGTCTGTCAGAATCTCTGTGACGCGCATAACGCCTAGACCGTTCGGCCGATTTTCATGAAATTTGGCACAAAGTTAGTTTGTAGTAGCATGGGGGTTAGCACCTCGAAGCGATTTCTCAAAAATTCGATGTGGTTTTTTTCTATTCCAATTTTGAGAACAAAATTATCATTAGACGGACGAGTCAATTACGAAATTATCATAACGTGGAACCGTAACAAGGGCACAAGTCAATTGGCGAGATACGAAATTATCATGATGTGGAACCGTAACATGGGTACAAGCCAACTGGCGAGAAAATTCACCGTATATTATTTGTAAATATACAGGCGAACCAAAAGACCTTTTAATTTTTCTATTACGGGCAAAGCCGTGCGGGTATCACTAGTAAAAAATAAAAATAAAATAATACATATTTAAAAAAAACATTTGTGTGACTAAAACTAAAGGAGATATTTCTGTTCAAAGTTTTAAGGGACCATATAGAAGATGAGATTGGAACTTATAGCTCTTTCAGAAAAGTGACAGGTCGTCAAAGTAAAAAAAAAAAAAAAAAAAAAAAAAACCAAGGTAATTATATTTTTTATTACTATTCATAAATTCATGCAAATGTTGTGCCATGATGAGCAAAAATCTACTGCAAAACCCCAAACAATTTGAAAAATCACACTCTGCACACATATAATTTTAAACACTAGTTAACTGCTATATTCCCCCCCCCCCCCCCAAAAAAAGGTGTTTTGACGGCGAGTGCAAAGTGGTGTAAGTCGCAAAACGCTGCGTTTCATATCTCGGTAAATATTGGTGGTACTAATGTCAAAGTTCTTGTGTTTGGAATTGTTTTTTTCAATGGAGATTATTTCCCTGAATATATATAAGTTAGGCAACTTAGGCCCGTGTAAAAAATTAAATTTTGTATCATTTTTATTTTCACTTCAAATTTTAAATACATTAACTCTGCATCTGATTTTGAATATTTTTGTAATTGAAATTATGCATCGAGGACTGACGGTTGCGAAAATAGAGGTTTTTGCAGGTTAAAACGGAACGCCCTGTATAAAGACTGTCTTGTATATAGCGTATGTTTTTGAGAAATCACGATTGCTTATTGCTTTCATTTGACTGTTTTGAGGTCGTATGATTTTATTTTCCCACCGCCACCCTCTGCAGCACCACCGTCGGCCGGCTCCTCACGATGCTGCTCCTCTTGCGAAAACTGTCTCCGGGTTGCATCCATGTCCTACACACACGCGCATACATACACTACTACACACTCACTCATTTACACACACATACACACTCATGCCTGCACACAGACACAAACACACATGCCTACATACACACACACACACGCGCGAACGCACACACGCGCGTACACAAAAACACGAACGCCTACATGCACGGCACTGCATACACAACACACACACATGCATACACACTCACACATCTACACACACACACACATACTCCTACACACACATGCATACTCATGCCTGCACACAGACACAAACACACATGCCTACATACACACACACGCGAACGCACACATGCGCGTACACAAAAACACGAACGCCTACATGCACGGCATTGCATACACACACATGCATACACACTCACACATCTACACACACACACATACTCCTACACACACACATACATACTCATGCCTGCACACAGACACAAACACACATGCCTACATACACACACGCGAACGCACACATGCGCGTACACAAAAACACGAACGCCTACATGCACGGCATTGCATACACACACATGCATACACACTCACACATCTACACACACACACATACTCTTACACACACACATACACACTCATGCCTGCACACAGACGTAACACACATGCCTACATATACACACACGCGCGTACACAAAAACATGAACGCCTACACGCACAGCACTGCATACACAACACGCACACACATGCATACATACACACACACACATGCGCCTACACAAACACAAACGCGCATACATACACACACACGCTCATGATTGCGAAAAACATAATTTGAATTCAAGATGCCAAAAATTCAAATTAATATAATTTTTTTTTTAAATCCATTTCTTTTTCTTTTGCTGGTGTTTTTTTACAGCAAATGAGATCAAGAAGAACTATATCAACAAATAACGCAACGCAATTTTTATTTATCGAACTCTAAATTTCGTCAAGTCGATAAATACTAACGCAGTAAATATTTATCAATCAACGTCGGCTTCCTTTTTTTTTTTCCTGTCGAAACCAACGCATTGAAACTTCGTTCGAAATCGAATTACTTTCTACATGATGTAATATCACCTTTTCAGCCCCTCATTGCTCCCAGACGACTCTTGTTTTCCACCCTCACCAGACGATGCATTTTAATGGCATTTTTCTCAGCACCTCTCATTTGAGCGCGATTCGTCGTCTTGATCCATTTTTAGGAAAAAAAAACGGTTTTCTTCAACTATTAATAATGTGTTTACTTTTGTTGATGTTGAGAGGATTTGAAGACGGAAATGCTGCATTTGTATTTTATTCAAGTATTTTTATTTCTTTACTTTATTGCATATCTTTCTCTTTATTTTTTCCCCTTCATTATATATTGAATGAAATTCAATTATAATATCGATTATTATATAAATAATAATCAATTTATTGCTTCAATACGTTATTCTTTAAAGATTTTTATATTTATGTGCAGGCTTATAACATGTTTTGAATCAGTAAAAAAAAAATGAATCGAGAAGTTTTTGCACGGAGTTCAAAGCTTTCTCGGCTTACTTTATTTATTAATTTATGCATTTTTTTTTTTTTTTTTGAATTAAAATACTTATTGAAACTTAGTTGCACAAAATAACTTAGCAATCGTATGTATTAGCTAAACCTATCAATCCTGATTGTTGCTGCTATTTGTAAATCTATCGTCTGTTGCACTGCATATTTATTTTACTTCTGTTATTTTTTTTTTCTTTCCAATGGGGCTGCCTCCTACTTTTGCAGAATTAGTGCGATCCTTCGCTCTTACCACCATAAGGCGCGGATGTCAATAGCACAGAGAATAATCACGCTCAGTTTCCCACCAGATACAGGTCACTTTGGATCTCGCGATGTAAATTGCACAAGGAACTTCATTTTGACAAGAGTGTTCAGTTCCAAACGAGGCACTGACTATTTTCTGCACGTCGAAAATCCATTGACGAGACACTTGAACCGCGGGTTCAGAACCCGGGACCAAACGCGTACGAGTCCAACGCCTTATCACCGCGCAACCAACCAATTTATTATTGTCATCTGTAATTGTTACATTTCTTTGCAGAAATAAATTTCTCTTCGTCTGCGCTATTTGTTTTTCTTTTTTTTTCTTTGAGCAATCACGATTGCTTATTGTTCTCATTTGACTGTTTTTGATGTTACGCTGATTTTATTTTCCCTCCAGCACCCTCTGCAGCACCACCGTCGACCGGCCGCCTAACGACGCTGCTCCTCTTGCGAAAACAGTCTCCAGGTTGCGTCCATATCCTACACACACACGCATACATACACACACCTACACACACACACCTACACACACTCCTACACACACTCATGCCTGTACACAGACACAAACACACATGCCTACATACACACACACACACACACGACCGCCTACATACACACACACACACACACACGACCGCCTACACACACACACACGACCGCCTACACACACACACATGAACGCCTACACTCACACACACACACGAATGCCTACACACACACACACACACACACACGAACGCCTACACACACACACACACACACGAACGCCTACACGCACAGCACTGCATACACAATACTCACACACATGCATACATACACTCACACACACACGCACCCACACACATGCGCCTACACAAACACACACGCGCATACACACGCTCATGATTGCGAAAAACATAATTTGAATTCAAGATGCTGAAAATTCAATTTAATATAATCTTTTCTTTCCTCTTCTTTTTTTTTATCTCGTCTGCTGTTGGCGGAGAACGTTATTTCATATTTTATGTAAATTTGTAATTAATTACTTTTAAAAAAAAGATAATTATTTGAGCATTTTTGCCGAGAAAAAAATATTTAAGAAATGGAGCAGCAAGTAGCTTCAGGTTTGCGCTTTAAGAAAGCAGCGGTCACACCCTTCCGTGCTCTTTGAATAAAAGTTAAACTTATATGCTCTTGTGTGCAAGAAATAAATGGAAAAAAAAAACATAGCCATTTCTATGTGTATTGTTTGCTTTGTTTTTCTTATTGTCACTTCGTAGTCTACAGTTTATTTGTCAGTGAAACAAAGTTTATTTTATTTTTACTTTTATTAACTAATCAATTAATTATGTTTTTTGAAGGATTTGCCGTATCTTCCTTCAATCGAATATAAGTTGTAACATTTATTTTGAATACGGATAAAAAAGTTAACTTTGAAGATGGAAGCGCTCAAAGAACAAAAATCTTCGAAACGACAGCTTGAAAAAGTGAGTGGCCGCGATATCTCTCATTTCCATTCGAACAATAAATTTATACAAAAGGATTCAAACGACCGGAAATAAAATAAAAATGGCATTCTAAAAGGAGTTCTAAGAAGGAAAAAAAAGAGGCAGAGCACAACAGACAGACGATATTTTCCTACCAACGTTTGTTCACAAACAACGGAAGCAAACAATAAACTTTCTTTTGTTTTACGGAATATCGCTTTTTTTTGATCGGGAACTATCTTTTCTTTTGTAACTGTTTTCGAAAAAGTTTTCTCGGGGCCCAAAACATTCGAAAACCTGACGATGAATATGATGGCGCAGAGAGAAATGTTTCATGGGGTGAGTTTTTGTTGTACCCACGGAGATTTACAGACATACATAGATAGACAGATATAAATAGATAAAGATAGATTGACGGAAATTGATAGCTAAATACACATGGATATAAATAGTTAGATGATTATAAATAGATATGAAAAAATTGGCCGATATGTTAATGCATAAATAGATAGATAATACTATATGACCATAAATAGCTAAAATCAGGTTTATATATATATATATATATATATATATATATATATATATATATATATATATATATATATAAACTAATGGCCCGTCTCGATTATAAAAAATTAGAAAAATTATCCCTCTTAAATAGTATGCATATTTTTGTGTTTTAAAATAACATGGTATACAACATTTTTTTTTTTTTTTGTGAGGTTTTGAAAGAAATTGATTCACTTCATTTCCTGATCAAGAGAGTCCAACCTTTATTTCCCCGATAACAATATAATCTTCCCGTATGTAACGTTGTACGTTTGACCTTCAGTTTTGATGATGGTGATGACACAAGAAATTTTCATTGGAAATTGCAATTACTTATATTAGAAATGGAAGTGTGAAGAGAGCATGGGATTTCGAGAAATATTCCTGACTGTCCTGCTGCTGATCCAGCAAGAATAATACGGTAAATCGTATTAGTCCATATTGATTTTACATGGGGTCCAGTTCCATTGCATACATAAGGCAAAGTTTCGCGACGAAATGATTGGAATACCGCCTTTAAATTTAATAAAATAAATGTGGGCTCTTAAAAGTGTTCTTAAAGACAGACTGTACAGAGTTCCTAGAAGGAGACAGCTTTAAACAGGCTTAAAATATATCTACGGACTCGACGCCATACCAATCAGGCCACCACGATCCCGTTAGACAGATAGATAATGGGCAGGGGGAAAGAAAGCTACAGTTCGATTTAAATAAGTTGATATAAATGGATAAATATAGCATAAATAGATGTAGATAGATAGATAATACCTGATATAAATTGCTAAAGACAGAGAGATTAAAAAATATAGATGAAAATAAGAATGGAGGAGATAGATTTAAATAGATAAATTGGTTGATATAAATAAGTGGTTACAAACGGATAGATATAGCACAGATAGACAGAAATAAATAAGTAGATAAATAGATACATATATAGAGTGGTAGACACATGCATACATGATATAAATTGCTAAAGATAGAGAGATTAAAAAAGGCAGATAAAAATAAGAACGTAGGAGTTAGATTTTAATAGATTAATCGATAGATATAAATAGGTGGTTATAAATGAGTAGATATATCACAGATAGACAAAAATAAATAGACACATGTATAGAGCGGTTGATACAAATAGAAATGTTTTTTTTTTTTTTTCAAAAGAAACTTTTTTGATTGGAGCAACATTCTTTCAAATTTCAATTTTCCAGGTTACGCGACCGAAGAACATTTCTTCGCTCTCTCTTTCGAACGAAGAATGTTCGGCGACACCTGCTACAGTGCGTGTCGCTAAAATCGATTCGTTTTCCTCAGGAATAATAAATGGGCGAGGAATGTGAGCAGCAACCTGTTTGATCGAAGGCATCTGGCTGATTGCGAAAAGGAATCGCAGTCGAAAACGAACACTCGAATGCTAATTAATTTGACATTACCGATGAAAGGTCATATCTTAAGACAATTAGAAAGTGGAAACGCTGATTATGAATAAGAATATGGAAATTAAATAAGCATGTAAAATGAGAATAGAGAAGATGATGAATGTATAAGAATAATGCTTATTCTTTAAACAGTATTTGACTTTTTTTATGCCAAATATATACTTAAATGTGAATTGAATAAATTAATTTCTACTTGAAAAGTTAATGAAAGTGAAACAATGTATCAATGCGTCAACATTGATAAATTGTTGCAACCGTTACGAAAATTCTTTTTTTTTTTTTTTTTTTTTTTTTGAGCAATCACGATTGCTTATTGCTTTTATTTGACTGTTTTGATGTGCTATCATTTTATTTTCCCGCCAGCACCCTCTGCAGCATCACCGTCGACCGGACGCCTCACGATACTGCTCCTATAGCAAAACCCGTCTCCAGGTTGCATCCATGTCCTACACTTACACGCATACATACACGCACGTACACACAAACACATACACACACATACATACATAGAGCTACATACATACACAAACACATACACACAAGTACCCACACATTCATGACTGCACACAGAGACAAACACATATGCTTACACACACATACACATTCCCCTCCCCCGCACACAAATACTCCTACACACAACTACCCACACACTCATGCCTGCACACAGACACAAACATATATGCCTGCACACACCATACACTCCCTCCCCCCCACACAAATACTCATACACACAACTACCCACACACTCATACCTGCACACAGACACAAACATATATGCCTGCACACCACATACACTCCCCCCCCACACAAATACTCATACACACAACTACCCACACACTCATACCTGCACACAGACACAAACATATATGCCTGCACACACATACACTCCCCCCCCCCACACAAATACTCATACACACAACTACCCACACACACATACCTGCACACAGACACAAACACATATGTCTACATACACACACAAACTCGTGATTGCGAAAAACATAATTTTGATTCAAGATGTCAAAATTCTTTTTTTTTTCACTCATTTTATTGGCATAATTTTCTAAACTATTTCCCTCATAATGCTTTATTTAGTAACGCTAAATGAGCCCAGCACAACATGTTTTTTATTTCATGAAAAATAAGGTCATTTATTGAGCGAAAAATGAGCATTTAATTCATTTCATTCCTCCGGAGTCAATCTGTCACAACACATGAACATTAATTATTCCACCCGATACATGAACGATTTTTCAAATTAACATTGTTGCTTCTCTATCTTAAAACTATTCATCAGTTAGACAATTGAATGTGTGAATACATAATTCGCAGAAACTTCGTCCAAAACTTTAATTACGAGACACATCATTGTATCACGAAGTAAACGAATTGATGTTGTGCATCACAGGACTTTCTTTTTCGTCTGTTTAATGATAATAGTAGTGCCAAGGAGTAAGCAAAGAAACACTTTAAATATTTTTTGTTGCGAACTGAAGCAAAAAAAAAAACGTTTTCTACAGATTAATTTTCCCAATATTGGAGATTTTAATGTGATTCAGTGGTCAGCTCTCTAAATATCGCCAATAGTGGCCAAAATGAAACCAAATTTAACTTTAAAAAAATGAAAAAAAAACGACAAATTTTTTGTCGCCAAGTTGGCGAAAAAACTTGGCGACCAAAAGCTTGGCGATATGTCGCCAAGTGTTCGCCAAATTATAACACCACAAGTGTTTCCATTGATATGAACACTAATTTCCTCCCAAAAGGGGTAAAAAACATCCTTAGGAACATCCGAATGCAAATAAAAGGGGAGGTGCACAACTAGACCCCACTAGGAGTCTTACGTGCCAAATTTCAACTTTCTAAGACATACCGTTTTTGAGTTATGCGAGATACATACGCACATACACACCTACGCACATACAGACGTCACGAGAAAACGCGTTGTAATCGATTCGGGGATCGTCAAAATGGATATTTCGGATGTCTAGACGTTCTTAGACATATATCCATGTGTAGTCGGTTGAAAAAAAAACTCAACATTCATCCGGGGGCGAGCAAACTGGAAATTAAGGCCTATTTTTGGATCAAACTTAAACATCAAAAAACGAGTCCTTCCACAAAATTTCATTTCTAAGAACAGCTCTTTGTTTAATCAGTGATCTCAACCAACTCCCCCGAAAACAAGACATTGAAAAAAATTAATAAAAGAAAAGAAATATTAATTTGAATTTGGACCTCTTGAATTCAAATTACGTTTTTCGCAATCACGAGGGTGTGTGTGTAGGCGTGTGTGTTTATGAGTGTGGGAGGGGGGGGTATGTGTGCTTGTGTGTAGGGGGTATGTGTATGTGTGTGTAGGCATGTGTTTGTGTCTGTGTGCAGGCATGAATGTGTGTAGGTGTATGTGTGTGTTTGTGTGTGTGTGTTTGTGTGTGTGTGTAGGTGTAGGTGTATGTATGTATGCTCGTGTGTGTGTATATGTTTGAGTGTATGTATGTGTTTGTGTGTGTGTATGTGTGTGTAGGTGCATGTATATGTGTGTATGTATATGTGTGTAGGTGCGTGTATGTATGCGTGTAAGTGTAGGATATGGACGCAACCTGGAGACGGTTTTCGCTATAGGAGCAACATCGTGAGGCGGCCGGTCGGCGGTGATGCTGCAGAGGGTGGCGGGGGGAAAATAAAATCATAGGACATCAAAACAGTCAAATGAAAGCAATAAGCAATAGTGATTGCTCAAAAAAAAAGTAATAATCCAGTTTCCAAGTCATTCTCCTTTAGATATTTAAGTGCTAAGAGATTTCTTAACAGAACTGCGAAGACTGAAAACTCTTAATGATACGACAAGAATTTTCTTTCACAAGAATACACAAAAAGCAAAATACTAAATAAATTTCTCTATTACAAAAATAACAAAAATTCTCAAAAATACAGTATCCAAACTCCAATTATTCGAATCGCTGATTATCCGACCCGCAATAGAATGATTCTGTCTACAAACCATTCCCTCCGCAAAACTAGTCAAATGAATTTCTTTGACAGAGATATTGAGCAAGCAATGATTTTCCATTGCTTACTCAATATCTATGTAGTGAGCAAGCAAAGGAAAGTATATATTTTAGTAAAGTACGGTACGTACATTAGGGTGGATCAAAAATACATGTAAATAAAAAAGTTTCTCCTAGATACCAGGACACCCCTCCATATTTTTATTGTGGGTAGTAATACAGTTGACGTTCGTTATAAGGACCTCTGTCGTCCAAACGAAATCGATCGCTATAACGAGAGGTCGTTATAACGTATTGCAAGTTGTTAAGTCATTTTTGAAAGTGCAGGAATAATTTCTCATAATTATGCTTCATTTTAGAAGATAATCAACTAACAAAATACTTTTTTTTTTTAATTGTGTGACTTTCTTTCCCTTTTTTGAAATTTTATGCTGCAATTGTAGAAGCTTTCCGCCTTTTTAGACTTTTTGTATTTGTGATGTCTACCATTTGTGCGCGATTTTCTTTTTTATTTCTTTTACCCTATACTGAAAAATAATTCATTTAAATGAACATATTTTACCTTTAGAAACATGGTGTCGAAATATCAGTTTTCGGATAGTTAGTCCTGAGATTAGAATAAAAATTTAAACTTAGTTTTGGACGTTATATTGGAAGGAGCAGTTCCGTTCGGACGCTCTAATGGACAGTAAAATAACATTGCATCTATGGAATTGGAAACGGGACTTCAGGCATCAGTCGCTATAACGGAAAGTTCGCAGTAATAGGAGGTCTTTATATAGAGCGTTGACTGTATTCTGGAAGAATTTTAGCTTCCTATTTTAAATGAAAGGGGGTTCTCAACCCCCTCAACTAAACTTCATCAGTATGGGGGAGGGAGGGTAAAAATACATTGAAACGAAACGAGCTGATTTGTGCATCACATCACTTCCTTTTACTCCAATTTAATGTCATTTCCCCATTACTGGCAATTTTAATGTCATTCAATAATTTACTCTCTAAATATCATCAACTGTGGCCAAATAAAAACAGATTTCAAAAAAAAAAAAAAAAAAAATTGCCAACTTTTTCGCCAAGTTGGCGACAAAACTTGGCGACCAAAAAGACTGGCGACATATCGCCAAGTGTCCGCCAAATTATAACACCACTCGAGTTTACATCGAAATTAACAATGATTTCCTCCCAAAAAGGGGCAAAAGCCCCTTTAGAAACACTCGAATGCAATTAAAAGGAGAGCTGCACAACTAGACCTCACTAGGAGTCTACGTACCAAATTTCGACTTTCTAGGACATACCGTTCCTGAGTTATGCGAGATACATACGCACATACGCACGTACATACAGACGTCACGAGAAAACGCGTTGTAATTAACTCGGGAATCGTGAAAATGGATATTTCGGGTGTCTGTACGTTCTTCGGCACTTATCCACGTGTGGTCGAGTGGAAAAAAAAACTCAACATTCATTCGAGGGTGAGCAAAATGGAAATGAAGGTCGATTTTTGGGTAAGAATTTTTTCGCGTATACAATACTTCCTTTTTTGTAAAAGGAAATAAAAACAACGCGACATATTATAATATACACGAGTATTATGCATATACATTGCAATAAAATAATTATTTACAAAAAGCAGCTGGGGAAATAAAATGTTTCTAAATGTTGAACATTTTCTATGGGACGGCTAATATTAAATTGGGGGGGGTCATTGAGCATCCTCTTAAAATTTGAGTAAGAAGCTAAAACTTTTACAGCATAATGCTATTAGTAGGTCTAAAAAAATTAGGGGGTGCCTTGGACTCTAGCTAAAAAAAAAAGGTTTTTATAACCACCCTAACTGTACTCATGTACAACTGTTGTAAATACGCTTCACGAACACAAGTGTTCCCTTTTCCTTTGATCCATTAAAAGTTCTCCTTCGTCAAAAATAGTGTTACAAATTCTGTAAATACAGTAGTATACCTTTATAACGCCGACCTGTATAACGCAATTCTCTATAAACCGCACAACTTTTCAAAATTAAACAATAGGTTATGAAGTTTAAAAAATCCCTCTGTTTTGTCTTGCAAACATAAAAATGGTTAGGAAAATTAAATTTTGGAACAGTTTTTCATCTTTCCAGCTTACTTTAAAGCTTTTAAATTGAAAGTGAGTACTCGTAGTAAACGGAAAATACCAGATGGCTCTTGAAGATGCAGCTGTTATGCAAACCATGAAACTGGCAGAAGTGCAGGATTTTGATTGTGAAACATATTTATTTGTGAATGACTCATTGTAATATTGGTGCTTTAATACTCACTGCAGATAAAACTCATTCTGAAGTGCTAATATCTAGATATATTCTGAATATTAGTTTCAAAATTTGTGAAATGATCTTTATAACTCAAAAACCTGTATAACGCAAAAGCTCTGGTCCCAAGGTGTGCGTTATAACGGTCTTCTACTGTAGTAATTATTTTTGTCATTAATTTGTCGTAATCTAGCTAAATTTGGTGTTTATTAAATTATCTTTCATCTAAAATTATTGTCGTAACGTAACCTGTAAATAGTTTCTTGTCATGAATATAGAGCCCCCGTTATTCGGCCGAAGTATACGGTCCCCTCCTTTCCGAATGATAAAATTTGTGAATGGAAAGAAATAAGACAACGGTCTACGATTTTCGGGAATCTTGTGGAATATTTGAGAGTTCTCTTTCGATGTCGATAAATAGCCGTCCCGCATGATAAAAAGTCAGTCTCGAGTTAGTTTTTGCTTGTGAATCGTGTCAGCGGTACGCTGGAGGGCATGTATTGCTCTGTCTTGTGAAGCTTTCGAAGCTGTATTTTTGCGTATTTGGATGTAAATACGTGTGTAACCGTTGAGTTTACGGTGTTGATTGATATTTGCTTAATTGCTGATGATTCATTTAGCAGTTGTCAACGATCTTTCCTGTACATAGTGCAAATAAAGCTCCTGTGTTTTTTTTTTTCTGAAGAACTGTGTCGTCCTTTCAAGAAATTTGGAAGTCGCACCGAAACCTTTAACAGTAGTTTTTTTTCCCTCCCATTTTCAACATACGTTTAAAAACTAATTATGATAGACCCTTTTTTCGGACAAAATCCAATAATCCGATTGTTTGATTTTCCGAATGGGGTCCGGTAGCCATTGATTCGTATCATTGGAGTTCTACTGTATTTTTCGCAAAATCCTGTTCTGAAACTAAAAACCTGTATCGACCCTTGAAGTTGTATCAAGGACATTCAGTCGATACGTGATCAGGGGTTGCCAACCTTTGAGGAACACTTTGAGGAGCATCTGTGGTAATTTTGAGGAGCAATTTAAAATTTTGCGGTGCAGTTCAATCTTTTGTATAAAAATCAATGAAATTAACTAGAACTTCTTATTGAAAAATGTTTTTGAGCTTTAATAATCGCTCTAAGTACTAGTAAGGAATATTTTACTTTTCTTTACTAATAATAAAGCTGAAAGTCTGTCCGGAGGATGTCCGGATCTCTGTGACGCGCATAGCGCCTAGACCGTTCGGCCGATTTTCATGAAATTTGGCACAAAGTTAGTTTGTAGCATGGGGGTGTGCACCTCGCAGCTATTTTTCGAAAATTCGATGTGGTTCGTTTTCTATTCCAATTTTAAGAACAAAAATGCCATAAGATGGACGAGTAAATCACGAAATATAACGTGGAACCGCAACATGAGCACAAGCCAATGGGCGAGATACGAAATTATCATAACGTGGAACCGTAACATGAGTACAAGCCAATTGGCGAGAAAATTCACCATACATTATTTGTAAATACAGTAGAAGACCGTTATAACGCACACCTTGGGACCAGAGCTTTTGCGTTATACAGGTTTTGGCGTTATATAGGTCATTTCACAAATTTTAAAACTAATATTCAGAATAGATATATATATATTAGGATTTCAGAATTAGTTCTATCTGCAATGAGTATTAAAACACTAATCATTCACAAATAAATATGCTTCACAATCAAAAGAAAGTGCATTATCCTGCACTTCTGCCATCTTCATCGTTTGCAAAACAGCTGTATTTTCAAGAGCCATCTGATATTTTCTCTTTACTGTGAATATTATCAATTAAAAGCTTTCAATTAAGCTGGAAAGATGAAAAACTGTTTCAAAATTTAATTTTCCTAACAATTTTTATGTTAGCAAGGCAAAGCAAAGAGATTTTTGAAACTTCAAAACCTATTGTTTACTTCTGAAAAGTTGTGCGGTTTATAGACAATTGCGTTACATAGGTTGGCGTTATAAAGGTATTCTACTGTATACAGGCGAACCAAAAGACCTTTTAATTTTTCAATTACGGGCAAAGCCGTGCGGGTAAAACTAGTAAATTAATAAAAGCTTTAAACACTATTTCAATCTTTGAGTCTAAGCATCTTTTATTTCTCATATTCACATGTTAGTCTTGATAAAATAGCAAAATATAAGCTTGAAAACGTTCGGGTGGGAAATGCGGAGCAAAATAACTTCTCTGCGGAGCCTCGGAGCTTCGCCATTTTTGAGGAGCAACTCCGCAAAATATTGGCAACCCTGCGTGATGCATCTAACGCACTTATAGAGCCATCAAACGAGTCTTCAAAGTCACCCGAAGAAGCTTCTCTTTCCTAATCGATCGGCGTTCGAATCTTCATCGGCGACAAAAGGAAGAAAGGAAGAATCGCTCCATTCTTCGGTGGGGTGCCGATGAGAAGACATTCTCATTAGCGCGGATAAATATTGCACGCTCCATCAAAGAACGAATGAAACAATCGATGGGGCGGGAAAATTCGCGCTTTCGTCTCGCGGATCAATTTTAGAACTCCGTCGCGCAACGGAACGGAAGCACGCGATCGAACATTCGCGCTCCCTCCCCGCGTTTATTCTTCATAGTGGAACATTTAATTTTTTACTTCCGTTTACGAAAAAGGAAGTATTGTATTCGTGAAGAAATTTTCATTAAAAGAGCTGATTTGTGCATCACATGACTTCCTCTTACTCCAATTTAATGTCATTTTTCTCATTATTGGCAGTTTTAATATGGTTCAACAGTTTACTCTCTAAATATCACCAACGGTGGCCAAATTAAAACCAGATTAAAAAATAAAAAAAATATATATATTAATTTGAATTTTTAGCATCTTGAATTCAAAGTATGTTTTTCGCAAACACGAGCGTGTGTGTATATGAATGAGGGGTGTGTGTGTTTGTGTAAGCGCATGTGTGTGGGTGCGTGTGTATGTGTGTATATATGCAAGTGTGTGCGTGTTTGTGTAAGCGCATGTGTGTGGGTGCGTGTGTATGTGTGTATATATGCAAGTGTGTGCGTGTTGTGTATGCAGTGCTGTGTGTGTACGTGCGCGTGTGTGGAGGTGTTCGTATGTGTGTGTGTATGTAGGCATATGTGTTTGTGTCTGTGCACAGGCATGAGTGTGTGTATGTGTGTGAAGGTGTATGTATGTGTGTGTAGTTGTGTATGTATGCGTGTGTGTGTAGGACATGGATGCAACCTGGAGAAGGCTTTCGCTAGAGGAGCAGCATCGTGAGGAGCCGGTCGACGGTGATGGTGCGGAGGGTGGCGGTGGGAAAATAAAATCAAAGGACGCCAAAACAGTCAAATAAAAGCAATAAGCAATCGTGATTGCTCAAAAATAAATTAAAATCGCCAAATTTGTCGCCAAGTTGGCGACAAATTTTGGCGACCAAGACACTGGCGATATATTGGTTAGTGTTCGCCAAATTATAACACTACTTGAGATTACATCGAAATTAACAATGATTTCCCCTCAAAAAGGGGCGACCCCCTTTGGAGCATCCGAATGCAACCAAAAAAAGAAGGTGCACAACGAGACCCCACTAGGAGTCTACGAACCAAATTTCAACTTTCTAGGACATTCCGTTCTTGAGTTATGCGAGATACATACACACATACGCACATACATACAGACGTCACGAGAAAACGCGTTGTAATTAACTCGTTAATCGTCAAAATGGATATTTCGGGTGTCTGTAGGTTCTTAGGCATATATCCACGTGAGGTCGGGTAGAAAAATAAACTCAAAATTCATTCGGGGGTGAGAAAAATGGAAATGAAGGTCGATTTTTGAGTGAAATTTTTTTTCACGAATACAGTACTTCCTTTTTTGTAAAAGGAAGTAAAAAACGCACCAATTGGCAGTCTTTAAAAAAAGAGAAACGGATGTCACCTGTTGCTCTGAAGGATCGATCGTCCCTTCACCCCAATCGATGCACTTTCGGGAAGCGGCTCTGAACACGCGTTCCTTCTGCGCGATTTTCGTCACGTCTTCACTCGTAAAGAGGGGGCGAAATGATACAGTCAGACCTCCATATATCGAACTTCCACATATCAAAATTTTCTATATATCGAAATCCCAGCAAATTTCTATGTTCATTACATAGAAAAATTGTTTCTATATATCGAAAAAGTCTCCATATATCGATTTTTTGTTCTTTTCGAGACATTAGTAGATTTTTTTTCCACTTTAGACGGTTTTTCTCATGAAAAATGAAGGTTAGGGGAGAAAATGATGTTCACTAAAGGTTGCGACGAAACTCATAAAGAATCTGAGATTGAGGAGTGTGTAGAAAGTTCGTTGTTTCGTTTTTAAATTCTCTCAAGTTTATTTCAAATATCTTAGTTGTAACCAGTAACATTGTCAAATCAGTTTTAAGCCCTTTTGTTCTGTTGATTATCATTCCTAGTCGCTTTAGCTGCAGTTAAAATCATTCAAGTTAAGCAGATTAATTTTTTACTTTTCTCTCGATTACATCGTCGAAACGAAAACCCCCTCATGTTGCGGATCGAGTTGAATTGCCGAAGAATGAAGATGTGTGAAGGCGCAAAAATGTCATTTCTGTTATTTTTTTAATGATTAACTTTCATTTACTCCGATGCTCGTATCAATCAGAAATTGGGTTTCATACACAAAAATTAGCTTTAATTTTAATGGTTTAGGAGATTTTTAGGATAAAATAAGATCGTTTCTATATATCGAAATCTCTATATATCGAATTTTTTCCCGGCAATTTGCTACTTCGATATATTGAGGTTCGACTGTTACGTTTATATCACTCTCTGATAAGCATGAATTTCTATTTTATGGGTAAATAAGCTTATAGGCATCCATGGCGTACTTAGCATGGGTCACACCCGGGGGTCATTTGTGGTAGTGATGTTCCGGATATCCGTATCCGTTACTTTTTGACGTAAATGCAAATTTTACGCTTGAACAGTTAAATTGGGTAAAAAAAAATTTTTGAGATCCGTATCCGTATCCGCGGATCTTGACACTAATGATCCGGATCCGTATCAGTATCCGCGGATCTACTTTTTTTTACGATGCGGCACATCACTAATTTGTGGGGTTACCCCCTCCCCCCACAAAAAAAAACGGTTTTGGTGTTTTATGTCATAAAATTCATACTATTATCAAGAGCAACTACTTTTATGTTACAACGAAATTTTAAGTTTGCTAATGAACAAAAGACAAATAAAAATTATTTTGTTCTTAAGAGGTCACAATACCTTTCAAGCAATCTCTTTGATTTATATAAATTTTATATTTCTTTGCAACCATCACATGCATACTTATTTCGTAATCAATCATTTATTTTCAAAATTTAAAAATAAAGCCTACTTTTTTTAAAAATTCAAAAAATTGAGGAACATTTCAACTTTTTAAAATCCCTAAGCCTTTTTTTATTTTTGCACTCATTTAAAAAAACGTTTTTTGCAAAACGATCACTATAATCATCTCTAAAAATCTGTGCATTCATTTGCTTATTAGTTCATTAGAAAATTTTCTGTGATTAATTATGTAAAAAAATCAAAGTTAAAAAAAAATTGGTTTTTAAAGGTTTAACATGCTCTAAACGTTAAAGTAATTTATAAAACGCTTATCCAGTGCACAGTTTTGTCAAATAGGTTATCCCAATTGCAAAAAGTATTACTTTAAAGCTGTATCTTTAATAGAAAAAAATCCTTTGGGATTCTTATGACACGAAAACACAAAAAAAAAAACGATCATCGAAAAAAATCAATTTAAAGTTTTTCTTCTGCATAAGAACACATAGCGAGCATGGCCTACAACCACTCATAACTTCTTAAATATTTGAACTAAAGCATTGAAACTTTTCCTCTGTGTTTAGAATAGTTTTTTGTTTTGAAATAAGCAGTAAAAAGTTTTTTGATCGTTTCATCATTTTTGAGGTACTGTAACCCCAAATATTTAAAAATAAATAAAGCAAAACAGTAAACGTTAAACTTGAAGGGTCACAATGTGCATCACGTTTTGAGACCGATCCATAATACGTTGCAAGAGCTTCCCTTTTCATATTGGTAATCAAAAATGAAGTTAACATTGAATCAACAGGCAACATATTTCAAGATTGACCCATGTACGCCATTGATAGGCAAAAATAAATAAGGTCACATTGTAGATATTGAATGCAATGAAATTAAAAGCAATGATTTTAAATGTTTATCTGTTGCCAGTTTCTATTTGTTAACAAATAAAATACTTGTAATTGATATTAGTAATATAAGGCTATAGTATAATACTTGTAATTGATTTATATTATAATACTTGTAATTGATATTAGTAGTATAATATAATTAGTAGTATTTAAAGGGATTATCGATTTCCCCTCGTTTCTACATTTGCGACCCAGTCGGGAATTTTTAAAATTTTTAATTTTAGTTGCTTGTTCATTTGAGTCGCTCTGTTCTCGGCCTCGAAATGTATTTCCTCCAAAATAACGACGGTTCGCTCTCTTAAAGAACACTCTTTCGTTAAGAATGCCCCAGAACATCCTTTCGAAGCAGGAAAAGAAGCTTTTTTCCAGGGATCGGAGAGATAAAAGGTTCCATTACCAAGCCAAAAGAACGATCTCTTGGTCACCGTGGGATTCTTTTCGACTTTTCAGAGAGAGATTTTTGCCAGAGAGCGTTTTTCCGTCTTCGTATGGGGCAAAAAAAAAGGGAGCTTTGAATATTTGATTGGGGAACGTCTTTTCGTCTTCACTCATTTTTCATATTTTCCAGCGCTACATTTATGCAGGGTGTTCATCGCAGAGGGACAGTTGGAAACCGATCAAAAACTCTCACTCGGGATTGATATTCCTGAAACTCAATCAAGAACTCATGTGTAATTTAAACGCAATGCTTTATTACACATTAATAAAACATTTGCAGGTAAAAGCCATCTATATTTACGACATACATAATGAACTTGCTGAAACTAAACTAAAAAAACCTTCGTTCCGTCAATTTTTGTAAGAAAAACTCGTTTGTTTCCAAATGCAGAGATAAAAGGTTAAACAAACGGCCAAGGCCTAACTCGATTACCAATACATTAATTATTTACAGTCCATTTTCTACAGGGAGACTGGGAATGCATGCGTATCGTATTCTATTGCGTTAGTGGACTAGGTTCAGCATTTTGCCAAGTGAGCTAGCTATGACAGTGATTGAGATAGAGGTGCTGAATTTTGTATTGGCGGCGAATGCAATGTCTGATCAAACTGAGTAGCACGTAAACACATTTGTTTCTTTTTTTTCATTTGCTAGTGGTACCCGAACGGCTTTGCCCGTAATAGAAAAAATTAAAAGGTCTTTTGGTTCGCCTGTATAATGTGTGGTGAATTTTCTCGCCAATTGGCTTGTACCCATGTTACGGTTCCACGCTATGATAATTTCGTACCTCGCCAATTGGCTTGTGTCCATGTTACGGTTCCACGTTATGATCATTTCGTAATTGACTCGTCCATCTTATGATATTTTTGTTCTTAAAATTGGAATAGAAAAAGAACCACATCGAATTTTCGAAACATCGCTTCGAGGCGCACACGCCCATGCTACAAACTAACTTTGTGCCGAATTTCATGAAAATCGGCCGGACGGTCTAGGCGCTATGCGCGTCACAGACATCCTACAGACATCCTACAGACATCCTCCGGACAGAGAGACTTTCAGCTTTATTATTAGTAAAGATAAAGAAAACGTTTTACGTTGCAAACAGCTATGAAATACTGTAACAGTTATCGGTACAGTATCAGTATAGAAGATAATTTTAATGTGCTTTTGCATTGTGCATTGTGATGCAAGGTGCGTGATATCCAGTTGTTTAAGTGGAAAGGTTTCCGGGTGATTCTCAGCCTTGTAGGTAATCGTACTTTAAAGGTCTTGAATGGTCGGGTTCTTGAAATATGCAGTTCAGTAGCCGAAACTTCAGGCGAATATAGCTCAGCTGAATTGCAGCAATATCCACGAAAATCTTCTTCTTCTTCTTCTTAATGCCCTTCAATTATTGTAACACAATTGAGAAGCTATTTCAGGTTTTACAATTTGATGCATAGGAATTCCCGAGTACCGATTGTGAACTGGTTCAGTATAATAGAGGTAATATTTTAACGGGTTTAAAAAAGGGTTCATATTACTAGGGTGATCATATCACAGGGTGTTCAGAGTATATCAGTAACTACATAACGTAACTGACAACCCACCGAATCCTGAATTAAACACTAATTTAACTATACGCGAAATTAGTCTTTAAAACTAAACCTACTCAGTTATTTTAGGTAGTAGTTTATAGGAGGCCCCGACTTCAAAAGGTTATTAAAAATCAAGAGATCGTATACAATTAGTGAGGTATTTAAAATAGTTCATCATATAGTAATTTAAATCGGTGTTTATTTTATAATTCGGTGTTTAGTTTAGTTGATTTTTGTACTGGAATTGTAAAATAAATTTCATTTCTATGTTTGGGTGGGAAATAGAATGTAAGTGTAATCAGTTATTTTTTACTTTTTAGTTCCTGGGTATTTTTTGAAGGCGGTTTTTTTTATTTATTTAAAAGTAATTTATTTTTTGGTATTTAGTGGTGTAAATAACACGGCGAGCGAGCTCGGAGACTTCCGACGACTGTGAAGAAAGGCTTTTTCAAATGCGTAACTATGTACAAAAAAAATTGCCTTCATCATTAGTTCAACTTTATCAAAGTTTGCTTTCCGAAAGCAAATGCACGAGTCACTAAAAAACAAAAACAAAACCGCTTTACGTTAAAATTTGTAAAATTGTAAATTTTGGAATTGTAATATTGTAAATTGCAATTTATGTTTCACAATTAGTGTCATGTAACTCGTGATAAAAGTCGCATGTCTCTTCACATGGACCCACTATAGATGAAGATAAAAAATTCCACCAGAATGAATTTTATGTTTGCTTCGGAGAATCCTTAATTCAAAATTTTCATTATCATTACTTTTAATAATATATTTTTTAGTACTTTCTTTAACTATAGGTAAAGAAAGAATATACTTTTGTTTTCTGGCCTTTGTTTATCAATGGGTTTTATATTTAATCGCTTGTGAGGGAAATTGCATGAAATTTATTGTTTTACCCTTATCTTTTCCCTGAAGAACAAATAGGGTAAATCAAAGATTTGGAACCTAAGTTAGACCACCCCTAAACAAAACCACCACAAAACAAAAAAGATCATAAAAACCGGTTCACTAAGTGAGACGATATACAAAGTTAATAAAGTACAAATCGATTTAAATGTGAGTATAATATTTGAAGAGTTCCCTCAATTTCATCAAACCTGAACTTGATTACCATTAGACCGACGAGGATGTATACCGTTTCAAAAAAAAAAAAAAGAATTTTCCTCAGCGGCACATCACATAAATGACTTTTCCGGGCCCCTCTCCATATTGTTTACCCCTATATTTCACCCTTAGTTATAAAAATATTGGGCCCCCTTCAGTCTCGGGCCAACAGGTGTCCCTCCCCCCCCCCCCTCCCTGTGCACGCCCCTGGTTACAGGTGTCTTTGATTATTTATGGAACATTATACAAAGGAAAAACAAATCCGACGAGTTCAGAACCTCCTCCTTTTTTTGAAGCCTGCTAATTAATATAACCCTAATTTCAAATTGAACTGGCGGCATTTTGAAACAGTAAATCTAGAATATTGGTCAAACTTCAGAAATCATACACAGTTATAATGTATATTATTAAAGAATATAAATTAAATCGAGGGGGAGGGGTGTTCTGTATTCAATTCCCCCTCAATTGAACACTAAATATATTTAAAAACTGGAATATTAAATAAAGAACTTTATATTTTAGTGCCTAAATAAGTTAGTAAATAAAATATTAAGGTAATTGATTCAACTATTAAAGTAGCAAAATATATTTAATTTACTGCTTTGCTACCGCAGTAATAAATACAATAGTAACGCCTATAATAAAAAATTAACAGGCGGCGCAGCGTTGCGAAAATTAATCATCTATGTGCCGCGATAATTACATATCGTTTAAGAGAAAGCCAAAACCTTAGGTGTGAAAATACACCGATCACAGCAAAACCACGAGACTGTGACGTATGAAATTTAAAGTTTCTTGGATTTCTCCGAGACCCCTTATCAGATCCAGATCAAATTACAATGGGACCATCTGGGAAGTATACCCTTCCAAACAATTTTTTTGTTTTTTCAAATCGGTCCAGTAGTGTTGGAATAATTCGAAAACATACCTAAAAAGCCGCAATACGAAATAATAACCTCCTTTTTTGAAGCAATGTTGCCAGATGGTCAAATCCAGATTTCCCCAATTCCCTCCCAATTTTTCCCCAAAAAGCGATGTTTTCTATCAAAATTCCCCAAATACAAAAATTATTTTTCCACAAATATTTTTATAAAATGCATCGACTTTCTCTGATATTTTTGTCTCTTGAATTTTTTTCCCCCAAATAGCCAAATTTTCTTATAAAATTCCCCAACTTTTTTTTCTTCCCATTTTCACTTTTTTTTTTTTTTTTTTGACTTCATCTTTTTTTACCTCTTTACTAATAATAAAGCTGAAAGTCTTTCTCTCTGTCAGGATCTCTGTGACGCGCATAGCACCTAGACAGTTCGACTGATTTTAATGAAATTTAGCAAAGAATCAGTTTGTAGCATGGAGGTGTGCGATTTTTTCAAAATTCGATTTTGTTCTTTTTCTATTCCAATTTTAAGAACATTTTCTCGAGCAAAATGATCATAAGATGGACGACTAAACTACCAAGTTATCATAATGTGGAACCGTAACGTGGGCAAGCAAATTGGCGAGAAATTCATCATTCATTATTTGTAAACATACAGGGGAACCAAAACACCTTTTAATTTTCTACTACGGGCAAAGCCGTGCGGATGTCACCAGTCATAAATACAAGCGCCTGTCCGAGGGATAAGAAATAGCCAATTTTTTTTTCTACTCGCATTTACTACTCTGCTTCTGTATGTGTATTTAAGCTATGATTTTTGTATATATTTATCCAAGAACATTCTTCGTATACTTATTTTTTGCGTGTTTCACGTATCAACTAGTAACTCACGCAAAACTATTAATGCAAATTCCGTAGCATAATATTCCACATAATACGAAATGCGAATATCCATAAAGTTGAGCATAGCTAAACCAACGCTGTTTGAATGTAACTACTAGATGTCACGACGCAAATTTAATCACAATTTTTTCCCCCAGGTTTTCCCCAAGAAAAAAAATTTTCCCCAAAGAATTCCCCTCAAAATCCATTTCCCCAAAATTTCCCCAGAGAGCACCAGATTTCCCAAAATGGGGAAAATTCCCCCAATCTGTCAACACTGTTTTGAAGTCGGTTAAAACTCAATTTTATCTCTAAGTCGTTTAAGAAATACATTACGTTTATAGCGCAGTCGAGGAATCGAATAAAAAACTCGCTATAGCAGTCATTTCACAATAAGAAGTTACAGTAAAGCATGAAGAAGGATTGAAACTGTTACGTAAATGTGCTATGTACAGCTTCAATTGAAACGGGAGCGAATGTATTACGGGAGCACAAACTGAACAAACAAATCAAATACATAATATTACACTAGCAAACCTTGTACTCTAGTGCACTACAAATATTAAATTAATAATTTTAATAACTTGCTGTGAAAAAAATGACTAAAATGTTTAGGTCTGTTCTGGTACAACTCGAAGCATGTGTTTTAATTAAGTTTGTGAAACCAATAAAAGATAAGAAATCGTTACGTTTTTTTGGTAAATCATTGCAGTTACGTATTTAACATCAAAAGTATCATATGGTCGAATATGAGGGTTGTCGATTCACTGGAGGTCGAAATCAAAATAAAAAAAACTTTAAACCCGTGCTAGTTTAACTTAATGTAATATTTAATATTAATTGCAATCAACTGTCAACCAAGTATTAGTTAGATCTCAGTTATTAAAGTTCGATTAGAGCCAGCAGAGATCGACTGACCGATTTCATACACTATTTAACATTTAACCCCTTCAGACCTGGTGTCCGGTATACTGGACATACACTTTAAACAGCTGCTAATCATTCAATAATTGATTTAATTAGTTGATTTTTTTTGTAGTTGACTTTTTACATTCTGCTTATTATAATCTGTGAAATAATTTTCCGTTTTGGGGTTGACAACACTGACATATAAAGGATTGAGAGATAGAGAGTGGCTCATTTTTCCAACCATGGATTTTCATCTGAAAAGCGAGGTTTTTTTCCTGATTTTTTTAAAAAATATATAATCTTTAATGAATCGTTTCAAACGCTTATATTATGTTTTATAATTAATTGTAGAACATTTTATAATGAAGTTTGTTCGGTATTTTATCGTTTTTGTGGATGAAATATTGATTTCAAAAATATGAGTCCGGAATATTGGACGTGCCATAACTCTTTTAATTTTTCTCCTACAAACTCAAAACTTTGTCTTTAAGATACCCTTTACCATAGTACACTGTGTACCAAATATCAACATTTTTGGTCCAATATTTCATAATTCCGACTGAAGGGGTTAACAGCGAAAACATGAACTTAAACACTTCGACTACTAGAAGGAATTGGTCCTAGACATTTTTCTCAAGAATTTGTAACGAATGTTAATCATGACTTAATTTGACACTATTTTATCACAAACGACAGTTTCAGAATAATTAATCGACAATCAACTATTGGAAACTAAACTTAAGCCTATCATTGGACTTAATATAAATACAAATGTAATATAATAACAACTTACCTGCATCAAATGAGTTCACGTCTTCAGCTGCCTGCGAATCTAGTGCACTCGAAATTATTAGAAATACGACTTTAATCACATAATTTTCATCATTTACTTTCCAATACAGCGTTAAGAATCACCGACGTTGTCCATCGCTTAGCGACTGGGCAGGGTTGCCAACTCCTAAAAACGTTTCCCCCTAAACTCAATTCATAAAATCCCTAAAACCCCCAAAATGACGTCAAAAGTCAAGTGACTGTGACGTCACACAGGGATTAAAAGGTCACGTGACCATCGCTATTCTTCGCTGCTGAGTGAGAAAAGGCATTTTTATCATTTTTATGTGATTTCTGATCAAAACCATAGACTATAAAGACTCAAAAAAAAAAAGACTATGTAAGTAAAAAAATAAAAGAAACAATCGAAAAATTACGTTTTCAAAGGTAAAAGAAAAACATTTTTACCTGATATAACCCTAAAACTAAAACCCCTAAATTTACCCCTAAAAATTTTATCCCCTAAAAAAATCCCATTCTAAAATTTTCCCCCTAAATTTAGGGGGAAAACCCCTAAGTTGGCAACCCTGCAACACAAAAGCGCCCTCTAGCAGTACCAGGCCGCATAAAAACGACCTTTACTCAGCTTGGGGCCTTGTAATATTTTGGGACTCCTGATTGGCCAGTCGACGCAAATGTTTGTGACATGTTTTTCCTCATCCAACATATTGAACAAATTTCGTGCCTTGAAAATTCTGGATTCACGTTTGAATGTTTTTAATTCTCCCCTTCCCCTCGAATATAGTCTAGAAGACATGTCTTGTTTCCTATTCCTATTCCTATTCCTATTCAGAGTCACAACTGACTACAACTGTATTTATGTCGAGGACTGCATACTAAGTGCCTTGCCTCCACTATTTTTTATACCGATAGATGGCAGCACCATCACCGGATCGAACAGTTAATGAGGATTTAGAACTAGTCCAGGAGCTAATAGCTAGCACCCCCAGAGGTATCGTTTCACTTGGAGGACATTGAGACCACGAGCCTATTTAACGTCGCCCAGTCCCCTTTAATGACGACGGTGGGTCTTCGACCATCGAGGTTCGAACCCAGGACCCTCCGGCCACGAATCTGACACTCTACCGATCGGGCTACCACGGCCCCATGTCTTGTTTCAAAATGAAGAAATAATTCCTTCTTCTTCTTCTTCTTCCGGAGTTCCCGGTAGAAAATAATGTTGAAGACTGCGTAAAGAGCGCTTTGCCTCAGGAAATAATTTAGAGCGTGCAAAACAAGCCATACAGGAGATGGATGACGTTTTCACGTGGCAGCCAATCAGCAGTCTCCAAATTTTTACATGGTCTCCAGCGGAGTAAAGGTTGCTTGTATGCTACCGGGCTCGAAGAAGCAGCAGAGCTGCTCTTCGTTACTTTCGCGGCTGCCCCAGTTGTAGACCAAGCGGTGCTTTGAGACGTGGACTGGGGGGGGGACATAACAGACACAGGCAGCTCACTTTCCTAGATGTCTACATACTGTCTCTCAGCGGTCACCCGGTGTATTGGCCGCCATGTTTGGTAGCAGTGCCTACCTATTTTCATCTATTCGATTCCGAGTCACAACTGACTACAACTGTATTTATGTCGAGGACTGCATACCAAGTGCCTTGCCTCCATTATTTTTTATACCGATAGATGGCAGCACCATCACCGGATCGAACAGTTAATGAGAATTTAGAACTAGTCCAGGAGCTAATAGCTACCCGGTGCTAACACCCCCAGAGATATCGTTTCACTTGGAGGACATTGAGACCACGAGCCTATTTAACGTCGCCCAGTCCCCTTTAATGACGACGGTGGATCTTCGACCATCGAGGTTCGAACTCAGGACCCTCCGGCTCTCTTGTATTATCTTATATCTTAAATAAGTCCAACCACTAGAGACAGTGAACCGTCTGATATGCAAATGCGATGTTATTTTTTATTTTTTTATTTTCAACCAATGATACCTTCGTACCTGCCATTTCTAGCTTAACCGGTGAAGGGTACCATGGTAGTTGAGGGGGAGGGAAAGAAACTGAAGGGAAAACTTGAAATACATATACATATCGCATATACGCACATACCTATACACACACTTATACATATATATAAATATATATATATATGTATATATATGTATATATATGTATATATATGTATATATAAATATACATATATACATATATATATATACATATATATACATACATATATATACACATATACATTAAAAAACATATATATAATGGGGAAAAGACTTGAAAAAGTAAATAGGTTCAAAGTGCTATATTTTGGCCAAGTAACTAGGAATTAATGAGAGAGAATACTGTTACATGTATATCCTCGTATAAAATAAAAATATTAACAGAAAAGTAAATATACAAAAATACGTATACAGTCAACGCTCTATATACAGACCTCCTATTACTGCGAACTTTCCGTTATAGCGACTGATGCCTGAAGTCTCGTTTCCAATTCCATAGATGCAATGTTATTTTACTGTCCATTAGAGCGTCCGAACGGAACTGCTCCTTCCAATATAACGTCCAAAACTAAGTTTAAATTTTTATTCTAATCTCAGGACTAACTATCCGAAAACTAATATTTTAACACTATGTTTCTAAAGGTAAAATATGTTCATTTAAATGAATTGTTTTTTAGTATAGGGTAAAAGGAAAAAAAAAGAAAATCGCGCACAAATGGTAGACATCACAAATACAAAAAGTCTAAAAAGGCGGAAAGCTTCTACAATTGCAGCATAAAATTTCATAAAAAGGGAAAGAAAGTCACACAATTTAAAAAAAAAAAAGTATTTTGTTAGTTGATTATCTTCTAAAATGAAGCATAATTATGAGAAATTATTCCTGCACTTTCAAAAATGACTTAACAACTTGCAATACGTTATAACGACCTCTCGTTATAGCGATCGATTTCGTTTGGACGACAGAGGTCCTTATAACGAACGTCAACTGTAGTAAAAAGACTCTTGGTTAAAAGGTTGTATACATCCAAGTTGAAATGCCTGGTAGCGGCCCACTGTAAACATGCCTAAAAATGCGATGTTAGCGGACAGAAGGAAATGTAGTGTTCCGGAGAACCTGATTCCCCGCAAGAGCAATTAGGAGAACCAGAAAGGTTAAATCTGTGAAG